>NC_061457.1:6060606-6363636 GCF_022581195.2 Helicoverpa zea
ACGAGAGATCAACTTTTTTACGCCAAGTTCCTCGTGCAGAATTTTTTGGATAGTGGTCCCTGAAATGCCCACGGATGCCTCTATTTTACTGTATGTTACATGTCCGTCTGCGAGGATTAGCTGCCGCACAGCCTCGACATAAACTTGCGTCATGGCGGTTTTTGGACGACCCTCACGTGGCCTGTCACCGAAGCTAGAGTGCTTACGTTGAAATTCTAAATATCAGCGTTCTACAATCTTAAAGCATGGTGCTACATCACTAAACACAGAACTAATCTCCTCAAAGCACTGAAGTGGCGAGAATCCCCTTTTAAAGTTGTAGAAAATTATCACACGTTTTTCCTTAGACATTTCCATTTTGACAACTGACTTGTCACCTTTGAATAGACAGTACAATAAAACTATTCGACCAATTAAAAAAAAATCTTTTGTTTTCGAATTGTAAATTCAAAAAGATGAAAATGTATATATATTTTTTTTATAATCGCGATAGGTTAGCAAACGTCAGAACTTAAAAGGCAGCCTTACGTAGAAGGGATTGAAACCTCCTGTAGAGCAAGTTATGACTTTCAACTGTCATAGGCCTGTTTACATACAAATAGCGTAACCCTAGATTTCGTTAAAATATACAATAGGTAGGTGTTGTACATTTAATTTTGAGAAGTAAAGTTCTATATACAGGTCTAAGTATACCAAAACTAACCTGGATTGAACTCATACCCAAAATGCAAGAGCAACTAGTTTATTCATAAACTTATGTACCTACATATGGGAGGCCACGTTTCCTATTACAAAGTAGAGGTAAATCCTAAGCCGGTTACAACTCGGAAAACTTTAATATTGTTTCAGAAAGAACAAGCAAAACTGTTTCATGGAAATTACTTCGGTAGAATAATATTAGTTTAGGCTTTTAAAAATTGACGTATTATGTATTTAGGAAACACTTGTGTCAACCAATCATATTTAAAAAGTTTCAAGATCTAAATCTAAGAAAAAGTACTATTTCTGCTTACTAAAGGTATGCTCTTAAAAGAACTTAAATTTCTTAGACAAAAATAATATAAAATGTTCCTGTTCTGAAGCCTGAAGCCTTAAAATCAGCTTACCATAATCCCATATAATACGAGGGTATTATTCCCCTTACAATATCATTAATATAGGCACCAATAGAAAATGTCTCGCAGTGCCTAGAATAGCACGTCTTTCTAATAATCCTGTAGTCTCCACGCCACTCCCGGGAAGTGATTACATTGTCGCCGAGACAACGCCACTGTATAAAAATAATGGAAATACTCGTATTTTTACAAGCAATGACACGTTTCCTTCCCTTATGGTGTCATAACAGAGTAAATGATGGTCACATGAGGCGTAACATTACAGTAGACTCTCTATTAGTTAGTAGTTTACTGATTATAATGCATAAGATATTCTATAACATCTGTAGGTTACAATTCTCAATGTTATTGAGAATTGTATGTTATTGTCAATGTTATTGAGAATTGTTGTCCTAGTATAATTTGAGTTAAACGATCTGAGAAAATAAAATTAGATATACGAATGAAATAAAATTAGATATTAGATGGGTGTCAAGCGTGTTTTAATATTTCCGGATAAAAGTATCATCTTCACAAGTTAGGCAGAAAAACTTGATGCTTAATAACAAAGTGTTTCCGAAATGGAAATTACGAAATTTTCTTAATAAATCGTGTTATCTTTTCAGACGAGGGCGCTGCGTGTAAGACGTACAGCAAGGAGCTGGGAGAGACCCCCTCAGCCATCTGTCGCGAGCCCCTCAAGTGTCTCCGAGGTGTTTGTGTTAACGCCCCCCTTAGGGTTTAAGTTATTGCCTAGTTTATTCACTGATACTATTTTATAACGATCATAAAAAGAGGTGTTCTCTTATGGCATCGAGTAAATAATTGAAAGTCTATTTAGCCTGTTTATTTTATATCATTCTGCATTCCCTGTTCTTTTTTAATTACTCCTTTTTTATTGTTCAATTTTATCTCCCTTTCCTCTCCCTAACTGTCATTGCACAATAGCTAGAACTATTTACCGGAGGAGGCCAATAGATTCAAAGAGTTTTAAAACTATGTGAAAGACCTAGAAACTGCTTTTTATTTTTTACCACAGACACCACAGAGTTTTGTAAAGTATGTACCGAATACTTTGATCCCTCAACTATGTCTCCTTTTTATTAGATATTTAGATTATCTTAGCTATCGTCCCGAAACTATCCTCGGAATTGCGAAATACACTGGTATGCTATAAATCCTTCGCCTGCCAACGTTATGCGGAAGCTTGGAAAACTGGAATATCACCGAGTCAGACTAATAGACACGGCTTAGCCGACCTTAATCGAGATAAGTTACCATTCAGGATTTCTGAACGATACACAGAATGGTCCGTCTGTATTGACAGTCGATTTGATTCAAATTAATGAACGAACAAGTGAACTGCCAAACCTGCAGTAGCTGTTGAAATACAAATTGCATAATCGGCATCAAATATACTTTGACTAAGATAATTATTAATGATTCATAGTTTATTAAGAAGCAGATATTAAGATAACAGTATCAATAGATAAATAGCAGCTTTAATTTAAACGATAGCACACCTGCGTTTAATCAGTGAGAGATTGACGTCAATCTTAATGTTAAGATGACAGTTGCAAAATTCTCAATTAAGATTACCTAGCGAAGGAATATTAGGTACCTATATTTGCTATTATAAATATTCATTATTTACCAACCGCTGTTCATATCTATAATGCTGGATTCAAAGTCTGTTACAGCCTTTTTATCGTCCCACTGCTGGGCACAAGCCTCCTCTCACATGGAGATGGATTGAGCATTAATCATTCAAGGATTCAAAGTACAACAGCCTAATAAATTGCATTAATATTTTTGGAGAAGGACATTTTATAGATTTGATCTGTACTTACCTAGGTCTTACTTACCAAAAACATCCATAAGCTACCTATCATATGAAACTTCAAAACTACAGCAGTGACTTTAAAGTGGTTTACAATTTATAATTGTCGTAGTATATGCTAGTACAAAAAGCCAGTTGAACCGAATGCTTGCAGCCATACCAGTGTTTTAGAACAAAGCATTTCGCTTGACGCTGCGACATGGCCACTTCGACAAGCCGCGGTCACTGGAAATTGAGAACCTTTTACCTTTGTACAGCTTCTACATCTAGTTTTTTTTTTTTTTTTTTGGAAAAAGGAGCTACGTTCTATGTAAGAATACCACACAGAAAGTATTTAGTTAAAAAACATGGCAATAATTGAGAATGTTTCTTAAACATAACTGCAGATTTGTGACTTCTGATCGTTAAGTACAAAATAGTGCTCGAGGAAACACACACACACATAACACATTAAAAATAAACCGGCCAAGTGCGAGTCGGACTCGCGCACCGAGGGTTCCGTACAAATGCTGTACAGATAAAAAGTGAGTTTCGCGCCAACCGTTCAGTTTAGAACAATCATAGTTATGGTAATTTCGTGAGAGTCAAAATAGTTAATATTTTTTATTTTATAATATAACTAAAATAGTAGGCCAGTACCTTGTAAAAGTTATTTTATTGAAGTTATTTATATATACAACATTTTATAGCCATCATTCAGAAATCTGATTGAAAATAACTGTCTTACGTGTCTTAAAGGTCATGGGGCATATCTGACCCGCTTTGTAAAAAGTGGCGGACATGAATCAAAGTAGTTTTAAATCGTGGAGAATGGTATGACGTTTCTTTGAATATAAATATTTTATTAAAATTCCATGGAGACGAATGTCCAGGATCGTTTGAAAAATATAAAAGACAAGCAGTTTCAGAGGATTGTACAGGTTGCAATGCTAGTTTTTATTGTTAAAGACATTTCATAAAGAAGGAAGGTGCCAATCCGGATGACCAGGATCTGATGAGGATCTGAAAACCCTGAGAAATCGAGGGCAACTCTTGAATATTGTAGGCACGCATCGAGTCATAACCAGACATGTGAGTGTATTTTTGAGGGTACTGGTAAACAGTGAAGGTTTGGAGCTGATTTGATTATGGAGACTACAGAGAGTCAAGGGAACTCCCGAACGGTATGTTGCAACTACCACGTGTTTGGGGATATTTTATTCGTATTGGCGAAGACTTTCCACAAAGATAGGTTTGACTGCCATTGTGGGATCGACAGCTAAGATCAGATATAGTTATGGGAACTCCTTTACAATTTATAACGTAACCTTGTGTTGGAGCTTATTTTATTTTAGGTGATGAGAATTCACTACTAACTTGGGTTAAAGCAGCCATTGCAGGAATGGGATCTTTTATTTTTGAGGGATTAATCACCTAAAGAGCCCCAGTTTCAGGTTTTTTCGAAACCGCCGGACGACTTGTAGCTTTCGAATTGTAACAACGACTTCTAGAGAGTAGGATTCGGGGCTGCTGGCTTTACGTTTCTAGAGCCTTGACAAAAGTGTAATTCTGTCCCTTTCTTTGTTTTATAAAGTCGGCATTATTTTATTTTGTAGCATTTTACAAACAAATCCAACTTCAAACATATAAAAAAGCAACAAGAAAACAAAAGCAAGAAAGAAATTAAAAAGATGTTAGGTGCATCGGTCTAGAAGTCGGTGTCTAGCTAGAGGATGCATCTATATTTATTTAACCACCGAGATCTAGACCGATGCATATAAACAGTTTTGTTGAGAAGTTGTTTTTTTTTTGTAAAAAGTTTTTATTTTTAACTTTTGTGAAAAGTTCTCGTCAATACGAATAATATAAGCCCAAACACGACGTAACTAAAACATACCGAGTTCTCTCGACTTTCTCACGTCTCCATCATCAGATAAGCTCTTAACCTTCACTGTTTGATAGTATCACCAGACATACATCTGAGAATCAAGTTTTAATCCTATGCATGCCTACAATTTCTGATAGTTGCCCTCGATTTCTCAGGATTTCCATCATCAGATCCTGACCTGATGACAATGGAAATAAACGGCGAGTATACTCTTTCACTACAAAGAAATGATTTCTCAAATCCGTCAAACTTGGTCGTTTAAATTCCCCATTGAAATGAGGAAAATATTTGATGTTTACACCTGATTTTCTCTAGATTCCCATGGTTCACATTGATGCGACTAATGCCATAGTAAATCAGAGCCTTTATCATTATACTGTGCTATATTTCGTTCGTATCCGCCGTGGGTATGGTTTTCATACTAAGGTGCCCAATGACCTTTGAATGATTTAAAATTTTTCACAGTTTAGAGGCCATTATATAAGAAGTGTTTGATATGAATTTCACGTTTTATTCAAAACTTTAATATCTCAACGCGTTCATGTGAAAAAGGGTAGGTAGTAAGTTTATAATTATTAAAAAAATATTTTATGTCATGTAAGCAAAAATAATATTTTAATATTTTATGTAACTTCAAATTTATCATTTTCGCAATTTTTCCTTTATCTGTACTATATAACGTTGCTTCGTGCCGAATTTTAAGATTCTGAGTTCACGGGAAGTACCTTGTAGGTTTTGATTCCCTAGCGTGTGACGGAAATTCGTCTAAGGTGTCGGTAAAACTGCTGTATCTTTTGATCGCGTTAACTTAGAAGTTTGATTTTTTGACTGCCTAAAGGGACAATAAACCTTGGTATTTGATTTAAATTTCAATTTTATACCTTTATTCGTTCGTGAGAAATAAGGTAGTAAGTTTCATTTTATTAAAATATTTTTTTTATATTATATAACTAAAAAAATGAGATTTTCGAAATTTTTCCTATATTTGCATTATATGACAATGCTTCGTGCCAAATTTCAAGACTCTGAGTTTACGGGAAGTATCCTGTAGGTTTTGATTCCTTTGCGAGTGTCGAAAATTTGTTGAAAATATCGACATAATCGGATGTATCTTGTGATTGGCTTGGTTTAGAAGATTGATATTTTCACAGCTTAAAGGGACAATAGACCTGAGTATTTCATGTGAATTTCAGCTTGATACGTCCACGCGTTCTTGAGATAAAGGGTCTTGACAGACAGACAGACAGACAGACAGACAGACGGACAACAAAGTGATCCTATAAGGGTTCCGTTTACGCACATAAATATAGCATGGCTCTTGTGCACCCTACATTTTCCGGCTGGATCAATTTCTTCTATACTTTTATCATAGCACTTACAGTTTCCTTACGATGTTTACCTTTCCTGATCATTGAGCGTGGTAATGAAATTAATTAAACGAATTGAGCGCGCGCCTGCACGATTCTTACTTAACATCTACGTATCGACGTAAGTACGTATGTACAAAAGTAGGTACACTAACGATGCCTTGTAGGTCTTTCAATAGCTCGTTCTCTTTATAATTATGTGCTCGGGTTGATTCAATTTCTTACTTCTGAGTATTATTAGTGCAATTCCTTAACTTCCTTCCAGACTAACTACCCGATGAAAAGGCAAACTGCTTCAAGAAGCTCTACAGTATCTCAAGGGCTCCTTTCCTCTTTGCTAGCTTTTCATCTGATATTCTGTTTAATAGCTTTTTCCTTGCTCTATAGACTGTTTCAAGGTGATTGAAAGGTACCGTTGGAACGCCTGAATAATGATAGTTGATGTTATCAGGCTTACGTCAGTATAACAGCCTAAAAATAAAACGAAGTTGGGAAAATGTGGGAGGCTCGAGAATGAATGTTTAGTGAACAACAAAGTATCGGCTCTAGTTCGTAACATATTGACGGCAACACCAACACAAACGAATAATTAAAATGGCGTACGTGACAGCCCAGTGAATTATTTACGTACCAAACGTAACATATTTTTTTCTATTTGCGTTAACAGTGTTACTATATAGGCATTTTTTAATTGTTTTCTAATTTAAAAATTACGATTGATAAGATGCTAGGCGCTCTTAGTTCACCAACCATATTATTTCAGCTTAGTTGGTCTATGGATGGGGATGGTTAAAATCGATGATAGGTATAACGAGCTATTCTACTACTCAGCCTATGAATTTATCCCTTGAAAAAAAAATCCTATAGTAATCTCAATGCATTTACTTTTAAACTACATAAACAAAGCACCAAGTACTAAAGCGCAAAATTGTAAGACCGACATAAAATAAACAATCTTACTCCAAACAAATTACAAAGGCGACTGTAAAATGGATGGTATTGCATTCAAAGTATAGTGCAAGTTCGTGTTTGAAGGTGAGAAGGTGATTCAAGAACAATGAAAGCTCATAAAGTTTTTATAGATTTTCATTGTTTACTGCGCGTTCCGCTGAGCACGGCCTTACTGAGTTAGTTTCAGAGTTACAGGTGCACAAACAAGCTTTTGACCTACCTTAATAAGAGACGAGAATTATGACGCTGGGAAGGTTGTGACGTAAGTATGCATAAGAGATGGCATGCATTATGTTGATGAAGAGTTTACACAACGTTCACATGGGACATCAATTTTGATAGCGGATCGGATTTTTGCAGAATGCTTTTCAGAAACAATATAATTTAGAATAGAATAGAATAGAAGTTTATTGTTTCCAGTATTACAGCAAACAGAAAAAAAAAACTTAACATGGAGGCTATAATACCGAAAGCAAAAGGTTCGAGCGTCAGCTTATGCTTAGGCTTCCCAAAAGGGGTTGCCAAGCGCTGGTTTTCAGCTCGAACCCTTGACTCCCGTTTACAGTAAAATCAAATACAATGAAGGTACATCTTTAACACTATGATCATACATTACAGAAAAAAACTAAATAGAAAGTAAAAAAAAAAAGAAATAAAAGTTTGTCGGACGTGGCTTTTTATTCTTTAATTTAAAGAATATATTAAATTAGGATCTTACTGCCACACTCAGAGTCAGTTAATGGTTACTTAAGTGGCTCCTTAGTATAGATTTAAAAAAGCTCACTCTCAGAGACAATTAATGATCCGTTAGCATCCCTTAATGACAATTAAAGTTAAGTAAAGCAAAACCTTTACTTAACTTGCTAATGATTGATTTTGACATTTATGTTTGAGGTTATAAAAGTAAATAAAATATTTTAAAAAGTCTCAGGAATAGGAATGTTTTAACAATAAAGTAAAGATGAGTGATTTGCTTGACTTTATTGATTTTGTAGACTATACCAGAAGGTTTAGAGTAGTGGGGCCAAATAAGAAGCCCAGGAGGAGTAACTTTAGAAGTCTATAGGAATGTAAAAGGGTATTTTTCTATCAATGTTCAAGCAGTCACTGGGACAAACTTGGAATTTTATGATCTAGTAGCCCGGTGGCCTGGCAGTACCCATGATAGTTTTATTTATAACAGCAGTGCAAGTAAACAAAGACTGAATACTGGTGTGTTAAAAGGGATAATTTTAGGGGACAGCGGGTATGCAGTTAGCAATGTGCTAATGACACCGTTTTTATCACCAAATTCAACTGCACAAGAAAACTACAACAGAAGCCAAATAAAATATAATGTGGAATACTGTGGAAAGATGCTTTGGCATTTGGAAAAGAAGGTTTCCTTGTCTCCAACTTGGCATGGGCATTAAGATGGATACAGTTGTGGCTGTTATATGTGCTTGTGCGACACTGCATAATATTTCTTTACAGGTTGATGATTTTTTTCCAAAGAACTGGGAATCTCCTCATATTGAGAATGATGATGTTGTCCTGAGTGAAAGGCGTGAAAGCACAACCAACAGCAATGGATTTTTGGTGCGACAATCTATAGTTGATAGATTTTTCTCATAATATAATTTTTAATAAATAAAAATCCATAAAATAAGAGGAATATTTTTTTAATTGTTGAACAAGAGGCCAATTATGTAGTACAAAGTTTATTTGACTTCCTCGTTGATCTAGTGGTCGCAAGCGCGGCTGCTGTGCTCGAGGTCTCGGGTTCGATTCCCGGGTCGGGCCGAAATCGCTTTTTGGGTTTTCTTAAACTTTCACAAAGCAGCCCGTAGTCTGGAAGTTGGTGATTGATTCCTGATTGAACTCCTATGTTATACTATCCCATGCTGCTTGTTTCTTGGCGACTGACTTGCCATCTGTTATTTAAGATTCCACGATTGGTCTCTTTTTAACTAATTGTGCTAACAAAGCTTTTTCGTCCGCCGTGAAATTAGCCACACGTTTGCGTGGGGCTCTTGTTCCTGAAGACTCCTAAAATGAAACAAGCACAAGTTAAATTCTTCAAATACATATGTGCAGCTACTAATGTCTATAGAAACGAAACTTACCATGATAATATGTTAAGATAAAGCTATTTATTTCAGAGCTTATCACACTTTTCCACACACTTTTCTTTCCTGACGGTTAACGGAACAAGAATTTTAAACGTAACCTTGACACTGACAGTACAATATTGACAGTGATACCAGAAAAAAGTTTCCATGTACTTTATATCATTTACATGAAAATAGGTGTTTTTACGTAAAAACGATCCCGAAATTAACAAATTCTTATTTCTATTGTTGATATACAAGGTTTTAATGTATTTAAATAACAGTTTTTGCTACTTAATAATTTCACATTTTAAGGTGCGGCTACACCTTTCGTTTATCGATAAGCATTATCAAAGACAATTTGACGATACTCTGCCCTACGGATACTTAAAGCTGTCATTAACTAATGAACCCTTAAATTTCGTCTCTGGGATGTATCGTTCATTAACAGATTTAATGATAATTAGTTAAGGACTCATTAGGACTAATTTAAGTATCCATTCTGAGTGTGGCAGTTAGTATAATAATAGAATAATAAGTGATAGGTACAATGTGTAGTTCGAATACACAGCTTATAATAGGCATTTATTAAATATTTTTCTGTTTTTCCAAAACTAACTGTTTACACTTGTTTTTAAAATTAATGGTGGGGGAATATTATTCCATATTTTCGATGCTGTGTATTTGAAGCTAGCCTATATATCCCTGTGTTCTGTGTTTCGGTATAATAAGTTTATTTTTTAGTTTAGATCTAGTATTTAAGTTATGCGCATCGGCGCATTTATGTAAAAAATGCGGAAATGCGGAAATGCGGATATGCGAAAATGCGGAAATTGTATTGTGTAACCTCATCCTGAAAAAATCCGATCCGGCTCCCAAATTGATGTCTCACGTGACCCTTACATTAGAAATGTGATTAACACTTAGTTCAATTTCCAAATATTGTGCAATTAAATAAATAAAGCAAAGAAATTATCTCTAGCCGATAAATGTTTTGCAAGACCTTTGAAAGATATTTAGTAAATTCATCAGATATTCATGGCCTTAAATTATCTGTGTCAATATTATTTTAAGTAGGCATTCTATGAATCTATTATAACGAAATTAAATATAGCAACAAAAATGATCATTATTTGTCATGCAATAACATCTGTTCAACGCAGACAATATCGATAGTTACGTCTGCCAATAGCTGGGTCGCACCAAGAAGATCTGGAACAATTCCCTCCTTACACAATATGTCAACATTTCTATAAACATCCAGAACTAGGTAAATGGGATGATAACATCATTCAGGCTATTTGACAAGGGTAGCAATGGAACTGAAATACTTTAGTAAATACACCGAGTAAATGGTCCGTAGTGCCTACATGAAATATGTTTTATATCTATTTGAAGCTAGCCAGGCTTGAATTCGCCTGAAGGCCTCTATTTAGGGGTTTCAAAAGAATTAGAAATAACTTGTACTATTAGTATGATGGATGTACAAGTTTATTTTATTGCCAACAAAACAACTTAAAAAGCTTCAGATGGCATAATGGGCACGCAACAGTTTGGTGGCAGTGAACTCTTTGATTTCGGTAAGCCTTAATGCCCAATATAAAACCAACCCAATAAAACACACTGTTTGCTGTCATTGTTGGCAACAAATCACTATCCATGATATTTCTGCCTGGCATTGATACTCGGACCTGTTTTAAGACACTCTTAGTTAATAATTTTGCAATGAATATTTCAATAAATTATAGATTATTAATATTTGGCATTCAAATGCACTTATACAATTTTGCAATTTTATTAATTATGCCAAGTACAATTTATTATCTCATTAGTTAAAGGTCGTATCACAGTATTTGGGAGCGTTCAAGTATTACGTAACGCAATTTTTGAAGATTTTTGACCGTCCCTCCTCCCCTTGTAACGCACCGTAATATCTTTCTGTACCCCCCGCCCCCTGTCTAAACGTTACGTAACACTCAAGTGACCATTTTTACCCTAAACTCGCAAAAAAGTATGTTACAGATTTTATCCTTGGTATAGTTTTAATTGCCTTTACGGTAATAATACGTACTAAATAATACAAGAGATTTTTTATCCGCAACACCTGCGCATTTTGTTTTTTTTTTTATATATATTTATTTTTTTGGCTTTACACACAATTGTTTTCATCCTTCATTCTCCTATTTTAGCTTTTTTTTTTACTAAAAATCTCTTAAAATAAAATAACATTTTTATTTTAAAAGAGATTTTTAATCCCGATTTCTAGTAATACTACTTCACGACTTAATTGGATGACTACATTTATTAATTTGTTTCTTTAATATCTAAAAGTCGTCTAAGATGTTTTTAAGTATCGTCTCTTAAATTATGGGACACGGCCCACGATACCTGCAGGTAATTATAAAAATACAATAATATCTATTGATCAAAGAAAATACACGAACTAAGAAGTTTATATTAAATCAATTCTTTTCTTCAGAATTTGACACCAGCATTTTATAAGTAAAACCTATAGAACAAACGTCCTTTGATAATAAACGATTTGGCAATATCGCCTACACAGTGTACTATAGAGTACAGCTATTGATATCCAATATCATAAGAGATTGATATTTGCCGTCTTGTACACTGTCGGTAGAGTCGCCAGGGAAAGTAGGATAACAATGCTCTTGTTGCCTATATACATATAGCAATGTAAATGTATGTAAATCGATGTGTGCATTCATGACTTTCTACAAATCATACATTCTACAAAGCCACAAAGGCAAAAACAGCCAAGATCGTTTTTTGACTTGTTAAAAACTGTCTACTTTTTTTTATATTTCCTATAACGTTCTTAATATTATTGTATATAATATTTATCTGTTCCCGTTTTTTCCTACTAATATCGAATTTTTACTTGTTCCAGTGCAAGCTTTTTATATTTGGTTGCCAACCATACAAATAGTATCTACTGTATTATTACAATATTCCGAGTACGCTCCATATTTGCTTACGGTACGTTTATTCTAAGGATTGTTTCGTATCTGAATAGTTCAAAAGCTATTTGACAAACTCATGCTAGTTATAATTAATATTATAGCATTCATATCCTACATACAATTAAAATTATTTTACATGTAAATTCGGGCACACAGTTGTTTGGCTAAATATAAATGGCGAAGCACATCTAATACAATATTTGTGTCAAGAAAAATGATACATAATACTAACTACTCATACACACATTTTTATTATATGTTAAATCCTTATGACGTAGCGTATTTCCTGCATCTATTTATTTAACGAAACCAAGGTGAAAACCTCCTCTTAAGACTTTCCTTTCGGAAGGTATATTTAAATGGAGAACTGTTGCATAGTTGGCTGTAAAGGCGGTAGTGAACGTAAACAACCTTTAATCAGAAAGTAGCTTACTTGTCACAACTCAGTAACTTTGTTTAAAAAATATTCATTTAAATGTGTATTTTGGTGGTCATCACAGCCTAAAGCGTCCACTGCTCCAGCAGTAGGTAGTAGCTCAGTCCATTAGGGCCTCCTGCAAGTTGGGAGGCCATATTCACCGAGATGGGTATTTGTGTTGGGGAGCGCATCATGGTATACTTTTTAACTTCGAAGATGCAGCTACCCATCTCCGAGCGAAGCATTTAATATTCCACTTAGTGCTGTGGTTGTTGCCATAGCCTCGTCCGGTTTCCGCTGCAGCAAGGTAAGATTGACAATTTTGGTTGAATTTGGTTGGTGCAATCTAGAATTAGTTAAAACCGTAAATACGACAATTCAAATCATTGTGTTGTTGTATGTACGCTGTTTATGGGTACAAACTTCGCTTAATTCTGGCGTCAGTTAAGTTCAGTCACTTTAAAACATAATATGTAAAATACTACTTACCTATATTTCATTTCATTTTTAATCGCTCTATTGAAAAACGTCTTTATATAAAGTCTTGTAAAACATAACTTTATTTTAATGGACTATATTTTTGATAATAAATTACAGTATTTTATTCCCTTAGATCTTTTTTAGGGTTTTTACAAGACCAGCAATTGGTTGCTACAAAGTTGCAAAGCTTAATCAAGCTGTAAAGCATCTTCTTGGTATTCCTCCAATACTTTGCACATAAATTGAATTCAAAACTTTTTCTTTTCTAAAAGAAACTCTTTTAAGACTTGGCATAGTTGGAATATATCCAATCTCACAAAAGCTGAGGCAATTTCTTGGTAACGGTGTGAGTAAATCTTCGTGTATGCACATAATACATTCGAAGCGTGTGTAGTTTTACAACGTGTGTAGTGGAAGAGAGATATATGACGTCAGTGCAACGTGCCTCATGTACGTACATTACGGGCGCAACATCGATATGGGTCAAACTCAAGCGGATTTTGAACTTATTTCAAATCAATTCCTGCATGTTAAAAAGTTTTTAACCCTCTAGCCTTACAGAAGCCTCGAAAGAGCTGACCTAGTTCCGGTTTTTAATATTTATGATTTTAAAAGTCCAAATCGTTAAACAGACCGTGGCAGTGATTTTGACCTAAATACGTTTGTTTCAAGCGCGCTCCGAGATGAATGGGGACCCTATTAAGTCATTTTGTACTGCATATGTGCACCTAAGTAAACATAAGTGGGACTCCTTGAGAAAATTGGCTCCCTATTAATTGGCTGGCTGTGCACCACACGACAGAATGTTCAAGGGGTTCCACGCCTATGTGAGCAAGTTATGAAAGCTTAGAATAACCCTCGATTTATAAATAAAGGTCTATTTATAAAATTCGCAATGTTATTTTTATACATGACACTGGCCAAATCCGTTATTTTGGAACTGACACCAATGTCAGTTTACTCAAACCTGAAATAAGGTTATTTCCACATAATGATGGTTATTTTTATTTTCGCATCCAAATTAAAATTGGTAGCTAATTGTTGAATTTTAAACATATCTATCCGTGATTTATTTACACGAAACTTAGATCATATCGTATATAACAAAGCCTGAAAATTAAAACCTTGCTCAACGGCACGTTCATAGCGTACAAAGAATTAAATTAATTTTAGATGGGTGTAGAATGTATTTTTTTGCAAAATTAATTCTGCTAATTCGCTAAATTAATTTTGGTTTTCATTTAAAAATTGCTTACTTATTATGAAACAAACAAGACAAAAGCGGAACAGCCTCCTAATTCCACAGTCGCACTTCCGGTTTCAAATTAATAATTTACTGGAGTCTTTTTATTTCTGGTACTCTTAATTGAAAGCCAAGATTCTTTTTGCGTTACCGTTTTCGTACTTTATTATATTTGGGTTCCAAGTTTAGAAAATGGCTGATGATTAATTAAGTACCTCGTTACCTCTTTGTGGCTTCAAATAAACGAAACGTGAAGTACGACTTCAACGAACAATAAAAATTACAATGTACGTACGTAAGTACCAAGTTTCAAATTGTAGATGGACAAAATTATTTTAGATCCAGTCGATATGAAATGTAGCTTCTTTGAAGTATTTCGGGTTGAGATTTTTTATAGGATCGAAAATCGCGTGTTAAAGATTGTTTTGCATCGTCCAGGCCAGAGAAAATGTACCTACGTAAAATATTTTTTACAAATAGGTATAATGGATTGGAAGATTGACACTTTTTGTGAGTTCAATAGTATCTACGTTGGAGGTATCTTTCTACGGTTCAGTTCAGTCCACGATAGCTACTATGTTTGTTATCAATGAATTGTTTTTATTTCAACAATTTGATTGTAACGATGATAATTTATTTATCTTGTCACAACTTTCTTGATATCTCCAATTTGTCGGAGCTACGACGCTGAAAGATAAAATATAAATAATTAACACATGTCCAGTAGCAAACAAGCTAATGAGATCGATAGGCGTGCGCGCATATCAATACAAACACTTTATAGTAAATAAGAGTTTTGTATTTTCTAGTCTTCGGTACATCCTAATCACAGTATTATATAATTTGTGACAGTGATCGTTTGGACAAAGAACTAATGTCGTCAGCATATTATTAGATAATAATCCTCAAATCTAATCTGCCTAACTGTAATTGATCGATGTCTAACTCAGTGTCGACATTGGAGTGGTACTGCTGTAGCTGATGCAAAAGAAGTCACTCGTAAGTTGAATAATGCAATATTATTGAGGTGAAACATTATCCAGTGTGAAAGGTTAGTTCGATAGCCAACAATGTAAGCAGTGGGTGAGCAGAAATAGGAGTTATTCCCAATTTGTCATTAGTACCGATTGGTCACCAACTATTTTTTCCATACATCAAATCCCAATTGGTCATTCGAGCAAAATAAATAATTTAATATTTAAATTTTGAGTTCCGATTCGTCACCCGCATAAAATTTCACGTATCAGAGTACCGTCAGAAATAAAAGTGTTAGAAGAAATTTTAAATGAAAAACTTTGATGTAGGTAAAGGTATAGCTCTCATATAAATATAATAAAATTTACATTAAAACACAGGTGTAGACAACATGGGCATTTTATAAACCCGAAAATGTGACTCGATACTTTTTGTGCCGGTAATAAAAGTACCAGGGGCCCATAACTAGAAAAGAGATTGTATACATAAAAATGATGAATGATGGTGTAAATTGGTATGTTTATCTACAATAAGGAAAAAAACGTAAAATCCTGACACTCTTGACTGCTATACTCTTGTAAGTTATGCGGTCTTAGTACACGGTGGGCAGTTCCATGGACACTCGTTGATTGGTATATTACTCATCTGATTTATGCGATCCTGGTATTTTGGTTTTGGCCGTGCGGTGTGTGACGCCGTTGAAATCGCGATTTTATTAATAACGTCTTGCCATGTTCGGAAAAAACATAACCAAAATAAATAAAAAAAAACATATTACAATATTGTAAAGCTTATCTTGTTGACAGTACTTTTTACAAAATAAAGTACGGATGACCAATTGGGACTAAGCTAAATAAAATATTTTATTGAATGACCAACTGGGACACGTTTTTTATGGATGCCAAATCACTAAAATGACGAATCGGGCATAACTCAGAAATAGCATCACCTACAAATAAAGTGTGAAAGTCAGTTTATGAATTGAGATATTTTTTATGTGTTGAGTTCAATATTATATTATGGTAAATATTTGTTAGTGCTGTGCGAATGTGAGTTTATAATTATTGCAACATGCGTGGTAAGGTTTTGGGTAGGTACCCATCGTGAGCCAAAGTTTTGTTTGTATTTATAGAATTCTCATCAATATTAAAAACAATTTCATTTTAGCCATTTTTGAGCATCGGCATCATTATGCCGATAATAAATAAAAAAATTATGATTTTTATTTTGTTGATTAGTTTAGTTTAGAATGAATGTATTATATTTTTTACAATTAATTTACAGTACACACTATACATATATACAAACTTAAGCTACTTATCTTTATACAAAACTATATACAAAATGTATATAAACATAAAACATAATATAAAAGAGCATCGATCAGGCGTCGAAGTATTCCTCCGCATCACTGTCCTCCGGAAACGTGCCCAGAAGACTGGCTGCATTGGCTGTTTAGAATTAGATTATTTTTTGTCAGTCATTTGTGTAGCGATAAAGCTGTAACTAAGCTGTCTGTTATCTAATAGACCCTGTCAATTATACCTACTAGGTAACACGAATAGGTAACATGGTGACATGCTGACCAAAATCCGTAACATGGATGGGTCAGTGAATAGAGGTGTGTTTTGAGTGTTATCGTAATTTTGAATGAAACTTTCTTAAGCAACATGACTGTATCAAAATTCAACAATATTTTTTAGTCGCCTATTGCAGTGTTTAACCAATACTTTGTACATAATGTGAATTAAATGGGATAGTTTACAGGTGATTATATTGTTTTAACTAAGTAAGTATCTACAACTTATATGAAAGTTTAGCCCCAGCACGATCCACGAGATTTCCCGGAAGCCAAAACCTAGAGAAAATAGACACATGATTATGATAAGGTTAATCTATAGTTAGGTAGGTATCTATGCGGATGCGATTAGGCTGGCACATGCTCTGCGCCAATAATACACTATAATTGAATCAAAAATAAACAGCTTGACACCTATGTAGGTGTCTATGCCTGTTGATTTAACTGTTGTGCAAATTTGCAACTGGCCTTTGATCCACACCTCTGTTTGTTGGCCTAATTACGTCTAACAGACATATGCAATAATCATAGCCGTCAACAATATATTAATATTGTATCGTGTTAATATTTGGTTTGCGTCGGATTCGGACATGGAAGAAAAACAGTTTCAGCAGCTGCTTATGATTTCGCGCTGAATTCTGTAACAAAAACATGCCTAGGAAAATAGAGAGCTGCCGGGCTGCGCTACAGTATAATGCTACATGCCTCTTTCAATTTCAGCTTTTCTATTTTCTGTTGGATTTTTACTTAAGCAACAAAACAATGTTACGACGCGTTTATTTTGTTCAAATATCTTTTTATGTAGCCATTTAGAAAATAGTTTAACGTGCTATGATACCTTATTTCTAATATTAAAATACATAATAAAAAATAATATTTGCTTGTAAAAAAATATTGTGTCATAAACAACTCTGGATAGAGAAAGTTAACATTTGTTTTTATTACATATGAAGTCGACATTAGAGCTGAGACACGCAACAATCATTTAGAGGGCATAGTGTCAATACCGTATAAGTACGTTTTAGGTACATGAGCTCTGCTCACGATAGGGCAAAGGCAGGATTGTCTGTGACAGATAATATAAATGCAGAGAAATAAAGGTTCATTGGCTAGTCTTAGTTTTATTTCTTAGTGCAACTTCCCATTCGTTTTGCTTAATGAGCCAAGAGTGTTAGTCTATGTATATCTTTAATGTCTCTCTAACACGACTCGAAATTTGAATTTACAAAAAATATGCGAATGGCCACAATCTTGGCCAGAATCGAAATTCGAATTATGTTATAAAATGGAGGTATCCATTGCTCGTCGTATCTTTATTTGCTCAGTCAACGCCAACCTTTGATTCACGGTTTCGACTCCCGCTTGCGAGATATAGGAAAATCAAAATCTATTAACGCGTCAGCTATCACAGTCTAGAATTTTTTTATGCACGTTTGTTCATGATAACAAAGGGGTGTTATTGACTTCAAAGGGATTGCTCAAGTAAGACACAACAACACATGGTTAGTGCGTTTGCACCAGAGTTGTACTCACCGTATCTTATCAGCGACGGTCGTTAACGTCGATAGATGAACATAGAATTCGTAATAGACGGCTTAATGAGCTGTTGTCAGAAATTATTTTTATTTTATTATCATAATCACCGAGTTTGAGAGACGGTTTATTTATGGTAATAAGGTCTTTATTTAAGCTCATTATTGTCTTACTGACTTGATAAACCTCTTATCGAGTCTATCATCAACAGTAATTAATTGAGCTTTGTTTACTTTTGCAGATATATGGGCAAAATGAAGGAAAACGGCGTTCGGAATCGCCAGAAGAATGGGAAGCAGAATGGAAAGCAGAATGGAGTGACAAAACACGAAGATGAGAAGAAAGATGAAGAGTTCTCCATTCGTCAGTCTCCCCTGACGGAGCTCATAGACTCGTCACTACATATAAGAGCTATATACCACATATTCGTCGTCATACTCATAATGCTGCTTTGTGATACAGTTATTTACGATCTCGTCGAAAGAGGAAAGCAAGTAAACATTATCTATACTTATAATACTTACGAACTTTCAAAGTGCCTTTGTAGTTTTAGATAAAGCTCCTTGTATTTTTAGATTTATTTGCAATTTGCAGTAGTTAGGTACTAAATACCCATTATCTGCAAGTTTATAGATGTTATTTATAAAAATACTTAAATATACGTGTATTATAAATCTCTGATAAATCAGTCGATTTATAACTAAATATTTTATAATTATAATGTTATCACGGAATAAAAATAGTAAATTACAAGACCACCATTTTCAACAGGCCGAAATGAGTATGAAACTTCATAAAGCTGAATTGAATATTTTGTCGATACGGAACTTATTTACCAAGTCCCATTAGGGAAATAGAAACAAAAACTTTCTTTGTATTTTCAACTCCATACCATAGTTTTACATACCCATGTTAATTTCCGTAGCGTCTCACATGTTTCGGAGTTGTGAAAACATTTTCATGCAGTGAATGTGTTGTCACGCGATTTCAAGCACTCCTTATAATTAACTCTCTAGGGACGTTCCCTTTACATTGCAGATGCCAGATCTACAGTATTTTATCTCCGGGTCTGGCAGAGACTAAATACTGCAATTTTCAGTCGCGTTGCTTTAATTATGCAAAATATTTTATGCCACGAAAAAATGTTACACAAATAGCGTCTGTCGCAGTTTCAGCAACGTCGACGCCAAATAACGTAATTTTTTATGGCGTTTACACGCAAAACTTTTTTGTTCCTCGTAATAATGTTAACTTATATTTTAATGGAGCCGGTGTTTTCTACGTAAGTCTCGTTAAAATTTGCTTATTTAATTTGTGGTATTTTGCAGGATAAACATAGGGCTGTCCGTTATTGCAGCGGGATTTGGTGACATTAGACGTGGCCTGAAGTTATGGGTGTATGATCTCTGCGTCGTAATGGCATTCTACCCCTTAATCATGGTTTACGCAGCTATAACAAAATACACAAGAAAATATACAGGTAAGATTACCTAAATATTTCGAAGATTATAGGTACCTATCATGACTATCACAATTTTCAGGTACCTAAGTATACTTAACGGCTGCAGGCTGCAGCTGTTTATCAAAACATGTAATATGAAATTAATTATACCTAATTTATTTAACATTCACAGCAGATATGATAGTAAAAAAATTTCAAGTTCAAATGGTAGGGCACAATATTTACATAACTGATACACAATCAGTTTCCGTTAAACTTCATCAAACATGTCGTGCGTCATTTGATTTCCAAATTATTACACACAATAAAACTATCTATCACATATTCATAGTTTTATCATCAATGAGTAGATACTAATGTGTATTCGTAGTTTAAGTAAATACGTGCTTCAGCTTTCATTATATCATCGTTTGCTTCATCTATTTTTGAATAGAGTAGAGAAACCCCTACTCCTTGGGCGTGAAACCTTATTTGAGTCGTAATTTTCTCTCCCCAGCCGGATGTCTTTGTGACGAAATTAACTTACATTACATTGTAAGATATAGCTACTTTGTATAATTTAAATGTCGGGCTGGTAGTAGCAAGTGGCCAGTGTCGTCGGTGGCAAGATTCTTTTGTTGGAAGTGCCGGCCGGGCGGCCTGCGCTCTCACCGAGCCCTCCAATTAGTCACTTGGTTGGCCATAACCGTGCACCCGGAACGACTAGTTTTTATACTGTTGTGCACTTTTTACACTGTCCCATTTTTCTTTTATTTATTTCTGAATTAAAGTATCATTTTAGTATAGTACATAGTTTTTCCTTAAAGTATCATTTCAGAGCAATTTCAGTCCGCATTGTAGATTTTTTTCAATAGAACTGGCGTGAACATTAGCAACATTGTTACATTGAGATCGTAAAATGTTAAATAGAATAACTGAATAGATAAGATATAGATTGAATAGAATATTATTGGAATGACACATTTTACCTACTGCCACGTTAAAATTTGTTGGTACCTATTAATATCTGTCTAGATTACATTGCGATAACACAGCAGCTAATTCAATTAAACCATAATGCCTAACAAAACAAAAGCTATCATGAAATTAATATCTTTTGCGACAGATATTCATTAGGCAAAATATTAATTGATAAAGTACCTACGTAATTAGATCGTAAAGGTCTATCGGAATAATATTTTATTTATTTAAATTTTCTTTTGTTTAATTAAATAAAAAGATTAATCGATTCAGCTCATCACTCAGCCAGCAAGTTGCATTAGGTATACAATTGGGTCATTTATCAGCTCATCTATCAAAATTTTATCCTAGAATTTGGACAACCATGACCAGGTGGCGTAAAACCAATATTTCACTGTCAAGTCAGCATTTTAAAGAAAAGTAACATTGAAATCTTTTATTCCGAATCCAAAAGTATATATAAGTTAGCAGTACGATTGTGTACGTTCAAGGACTATATTATCAAAGAACCCTCATTTCAATAATAGCAAGCATTTCGATAATATCTTCCCAAAGGTCCCGAGGAAGGTACCCAAGATACAGATATTAAAAACGGTGAAGACATTCAATTTGAAAAGCTGTCTGCTCTGAATGGGGTCTTGCTCTCATTATATCGCATTTAAATACCAACACCTGGTTTGTGAGGCACACATGTGGTTAATAATTTTATTGTGTTTAATGACGCGACAGCCTAATTTTTTTCAAAATAATCTAGGGTGTAAGGAGATTAACTATTGTATCTTCGTCTTCTTTACATAAAAACTGTTACTATACAGTGGGAAAATTAAAAAGACCGATGATGATGGTGAAACTCCTTGGTTAGAATATAATAGTGAGTGTATTTTACATAGACGTGGTGTTATTTATGCGATACATGGTCTGATACCAACCCTGTCGTTCGATATAAATCGGGTCTTAACGTCACAATTTATCCAGTGAACACATAGCTTAACTCCATGTGCCTTCCAATTTGCCGCATCATAGACCTCTATACAGCATGATATATCTCGATATATCTAGCTGTGACCAACTCTCGTGGTATCGAGCGACCCTCAATGAGACCTTGTCACGAATAAACTTCCATTGTTCAAAAATGTGTATTAAATAACGACGGAGCCCAAATAATGCTACGAAATATTGACTCTAAGAGAAAGTTTAATAATATTTCACAAACTTTTAATTAGGTACCTTGTCCTTTGTTGGTTTTCAACCGGTGAGAAAACAATTTTAAAATCGTTTCTCATTTTAACTTTTTTATCGGGTTTTCATCTGGGTTTAATTACGCGAAAAATTTTGATCGTTAGGGTATTGGAAATATTTGTTTACACACATTCGATTTTCATAATATTTATTTATCCTTTTGGGAGCCATAAATAAATCGTCGTTGAAACTCAATCAGAGATAAGCTTTACCTACTCTATTTGACTGGCACTTCTAAACCCTTCTTCTGTAGGTAGAACCATACAAATAGAAACGAATGGAATTGAATTGGGACCTGCAGCGTTTTTTGTATTATTATTGAATCTCTCTAGTGGAGTTTCGAAATACCAGCAAATAAGTTTTTTTTCAAAATAATCAATTTATAATGTCGTTCGTGGCTTTTCATAATAATTTTTCTGAAGCACCTCACATATCCCGCTTCGCATTGTATTATAAGCTGTATTTACATAACCAAAGGATTCATTTTCCAGTCCTGCGTCCTGCGGTGGTGCTGCTGGGTGTTGCTGGTGTGATAGCCGTGGAAGTGGCAATAGCTGCAGTACCAGTGGTGGAACTCGCCAGGAAACATCTAGAACTCGGCTCTTCAGTGGCCGTCACATGTGAAATGGTAAACATTTATTGCAAAATATTAAGTAACGACGACGTCGCCTAAATTGATTTAAGCGACGCAGATTTCTGACTTCAATGATGATAAATTGTATCGCGTGGGCTTTTCAATAAAAATATTGAAACCTAAGTGAATTGAAAAACAAACAACAGACAGTAGCTCTAATTTAAAGGAGATAAACTGCCATCCTACAGACTAAAACATTTCTCACACAAACTCAAATCAAATTACTTACGTTAGAACCACAATTTGACAGCTCACAAGCCAAGCATAGTTGACAAATACACGAACAACTATAATATGTACCACTTGGCAACTGTTTTGACACAGTTAGCAAAACTAGGGCGTTATTCAATGAACGTTCCATTAACTATATTTGAAATATAAACTAAAACGTTTAGATAAATGCCATTTCCGTTTGAAGCAGCCCTTAATCGAGCGCGCACTGTTAGACGCGACTAAAGGATGAATAGGTTTGCCCAAAGGATAAGGACGGACGACCCAGCCTTTTACTTTTAATGGCACAGTATGATCGCCAAACTGTCTGATGATTGCAATATCCCTTAGGGTCGAATCGTTTGAAGCGATCTTTGGAAAGGACCTTTTTCATGAAAATATATTTTAAATGGAACTCTTTTCGGGGCACGAAAGAGTTAAAGTCTTTAATAATGACATTTTGAATTTATTATCTTTTTCTTTTTAAGACTTTAAAAAATCGATCGTCTATGATGGTATGGCGGTAAGAAAGAGATATGATTATCATCTGCCATTTGTTTTTGTCTCGGACCTCATGTAATCGTTTCCTCATTTTTAGTCTTTCAACTATCTAAACGAGAGTTAGAAAACAAATCTGCATAATAGACACTTACCTAAATAAATTATCAAGGACTGATTTCACCGCATAAAACAAACTTAACATGAATTAGTCAAGAGAGAAATCTGCATAAAATGGTCAATGGTGGAGACTGGTCAGTTCGCACCGATCGAGGATAGATAGATATACTTAGAGAAGATAGCGTTCCTGAACTTTGACATGGTATTCAAATTAGAAGGGACGTCAGCCTGGTCGCAATAATTAACTGTTCGTTTGTGATATCGCAACGGGTGGCAGTTTGTTGCTCGCTTGTGATTTATCTACATTACAAAAGGAAACTTCCAGGCGGACGACAAACAAAGCGAACTCGGTAATATACAAACACCAACTTTCCCTCATACTATACACACGTACCCGCTTGTATTATATTCTACGTATGTATGTGTGCCGTAAATCCTTATTGGAGTAATTTGCAACAATAACTCGCTCGCTAACTTTTATTAGTTACTGTACGGACTTTGAGTACGTGTTGTAATTGTTTGAACAGGTACTCTTATGTGGATAGTTAGCACTGCAATCTGTTGAAAGCCAACTTTACACAGGGTACGTTATTTGTCCATTTTGCTACAGAGGCAAAATACATGCCGTCAAAAATAAGTTGTAACATTATAAAGACCGATGTTAGTTGAGGGGTACAACGGCGTGGAAAGTGAAACGTCGTTTCATAAATCACCTGAGTTGGACCCTCGTCAGGCTGCGTGGCCAGCGCCAGTAAATAACAGGATCGCCTTATGCCGCTGACGAGGCATTACTTAGCCCTGCGTAGCCCCCGTAGCCCTCGTAGCCCCCGTAGCCCTCGTAGCCAGCAGCCCGTAGCCCGTAGCCACCCTGAGTCCCACTCGGGGCGCCAACGTTCCTGACACCCCGTTTTGTTAATTAAAATACAAACATGATTATTATAACAGTATCCAAATACATGTCCCTTTAATTATAATTTATTGTTGGCCGCTTCTCGTATTTAATATTTTGTGTAAGGTTTTTGCGCTAGTCTGCTATAATAGCTCGTTATTTTATACATTACATTAAAAATATTTGCATTGGTCTGCCTACTTAGTATATTAAGAAAAGTTCAAAAACACCAATTTACATATATGAAAACTTTGGGGCTTCATCTACAAGGGTGAGCATTAGCATAGGAAGTTAAAAATATTTAAATATACGTAGATTAGCATATGAAAAATGTATGCTAGGTATTTTTATAACTACCAGAACCCTGAAAGTTAGATTCAAGAATACTCTATTAATTATACGTGTACCCATATAGCAAGTTGTTCCGTGTTCAAAAGGAAGTTTCTTAGCTTGTTAGCATTGTTTCACTTCCAAATTTCGCCGCTGATATGACTGAAATACAGCGCAAAATATTACGCCAATTATTTAATATCAACAAAAGTGAACAGACTCAACTTTTGATTAATTACTTGAAAAACACCTTGCGATATGGCTTCAGCAAAAGAATTTAATTAAGTTCGTAATTTACAGGCGGACTAATATTAAGTATTATCGTACCTGTTGTAATAATTTATAAGTCCAAGTCACGATATTCACGGTTTCTTTAAGTATTACTGAAAGGTATTTTACTGTAATTGTTAGTGTACACAACGGCCGATGCTGGCTACTCGGCAAACAGTATTAATGGACTACCAAGAATTATTTAATGGTCCACTTGTAAACTGAAGTGTTTGACGTTAAACAGTACCTATCTTTATCGGATCTGGAGATTTCCGTGGAATTGGCATAGGATCGGTATTGTGAGCTTTAGTTAAGTAATTCCCATTACAGTGAGAAGCTTTAATTAAAAGATTTAAAAGGGAGGAAACCAATTCATATAATATAGTATAATAAAACCAACGGGATTGGTACACAAATCTTCTTTATTCCGTAACGTAACACCTTTGACACGGTTTTACAATATCAGTAGACGATAAGAATCCAATATCCAATCAGACAACCTCCAGCTATCGCTCCGTGGACAAGAATAATCACTCGCTGTCATCACCCCACCGAGCACTAGTCTCCGTGTCGTGTTGCCAGCACAAAAATTATATTCACAAACAATAATTTATCCTTAAATTTACTTTAATTAAATATTTATACAACTCATTTATAATAACATAATTTTATATCCCTTACATTCGCCCATCCTGACATGGTGCATGTCCTCATGCACTAACTTGGGAGTACTGACATCATCGCGTAAAACATAGACAGAAATAATATGAAATGAAAGAAAAAGAAAAAGGTCTTCATCGGGGAATCAATTTGTGTCAGCATTCCCATTACAATAATGTTTAACATAAAATCAAAACTGAATACATACAACATCTAAAAATAGACTAGAACAATTATAATCAGCAATGAACATTTCCAATAGATCATTCTACAAAATAACAACAATAGTACATAAATGCTCTGTTCACAAACTCATCCATTCTTGTGAACAGAAACATAACCATGTTTAATCACGAACCCATCCATTCTCGTGATCAAACCTATCCTTAATCGACAGTGCAGTGAACCCATCCATTCTCACTGTTCTGTCGGACACTCATATTACACAGTACTCCTGTTCGCAAACCCATCCATTCTTGCGAACAGAAATATAACCATATAAATATATAAATTTGGTCACGAACCCATCCATTCTCGTGACCAAATTATCCAAATTTCATAGAACAGTGAACCCATCCATTCTCACTGTTCTATTGGACACTAAGTAAATCATATTAACAGCGTCTCTTTGAAATGCATTAAAGACAGTAACAATATTTACATTAAATAGTATAATATAATAGTAACCAATAAATAAACGTTATAATCAACCGGTACCTTATTATAAATTTATCATATATATAGAGTATATGTAAATACATTCGTTATTTATCATTATTGTCAGAGTCGTTTACATCACTTTCATTATCGTCATCATCGTCAGAATCATCCGATTCATTTATGTTCAGAGCGGCAATATTAACCCAAGGCAACATCCTATCAGCAGCAACCGTGGTATGCCGCTTGTTCTTACTGCCCGTAAGACCGGGAACAGAAGCTAGCCTATACCTATCATTCCCTAATATTGAAACAACACGATAAGGACCTATATAAGCGGGGTGTAACTTTTTACTTTTACCGTCATTTGTAAAAGAGGTTTTTGTGATTTTTACTAGTTCACCTTCGGCATAGGCTCTGGCGGGTTTCTTGTTTTTATCGTAGGTCTGTCGTTGTTTTTCTTGTGCGTCATCTATAGCCCGTTTAGCTTCTTCCCTAATAACAGATAAATCACAAGTTTCACGAGTTTCATTGTGTACTTCGTTAAGCTTAGGATCAATTTCAGAGTCCATACATGTACCAAACATCATTTCGGACGGCGTTCTACCAGTGACCTTATGGTTTGTGTTGTTCAGTCCCCATTGAACCTTTCCAACCGAAACATCCCAATCTTTTTCATCCTGTTTCAAATTTTGTGCGGTTAAGGAGCTAAGAATTGTACGGTTATATCTTTCTACTTGCCCATTAGAGCGGGGACTGGCAACAGCGTTAAGAATGTGTTTCACTCCTTTATCAAGGCAGAATCTCTTGAATGCGTGAGATGTGAAACACGTTCCTCTATCACTGACAATACGATCTGGCACACGAAATGTATAAAATATGTCTTCCAATACTTTGACCGCACTTTGGGTCTTCGTATTGCGAACTGGTCTAGTAAACACGAATTTGGTGAAGCTATCTACAATAACCAAAAGATAAGTGTTTCCCCGTTTTGATTTCACAAAGGGTCCAAGGTGGTCAATGTGTAGTGTATGAAACGGTACTTCGATTTTAGGTATCGGATATAGGTAACCTTCCTTCGAAGTATTATTCTTTTTGGCATATGCACACTCTATACAAGCATTTACATATTTCTTAACAAACCTGGACATTTTCGAAAACCAATAGGATTTTTTTAAACGATTCAAAGTTTTCTCTACTCCTAAATGTCCGATTTCGTCGTGATTGCTACGACACAATTGCCACCTTGCACCTTTTGGTACGACCCAACGAACATTCTCCTTATCTCCGTTCAAATATCGATATAACTTATTGTTTCTAATAATGTAATTGTCCGTTATGTATTTTAAACCCCTTTCATCTAAACCTGACTCTAACACGCTACGTATCCTACACAACTCCGCGTCACCTAACTGTAATGTGTGCAACCAGTCTTCACTACTAATGTTCATGACAGAGGGATAATGTTCTGAAACTTGTGCAGTTTCTTCGTCTGATATGGGGTTGCGTGAGAGCGCATCAACATGGGCCATTTTTACACCTGGGCGATATTCGATGGTGCATTGGAATTTTTGCATGAGCAGCCACCATCTCGCAACTCTTGGGAGGACATCTCGCTTAGAGAATGTAGACCGGAGGGCACTACAGTCGGTCACGATTTTAAAATCTAGTCCTAACAAATACACCCGAAACTTCTTCAGAGAACAGATCACGGCTAAAGTTTCAAGTTCGTAGGCGTGAAAGTTTCTCTCCTCGGGAGAAGTCTTACGGCTGTAATATGCTACCGGTCTAAATGAGTCGTCATCAGCCGATTTCTGTAGCAAAACGCCACCAACACCCAATTTGCTAGCGTCGGTATGCAGTTCGGTCTGATAATCAGGATTGAAAATTGCCAGTATAGGTCTAGTCACTAGCTTATCCTTGAGAGCTTCGAAAGCTGTCTCCTGTTCATATGACCAGGTCCATACAGCTTCTTTGGTAAGAAGTTTTGTCAGAGGATGCGCCAAGGTAGCGAAATTATGGATAAATTTCCGGAAATACCCCACGAGACCGAGGAACTGTCGAACAGTATGTTGATCAGTCGGACATGGAAAATTCATGACGCACTGAATTTTCTTATCCCCTGGTCTTATACCGGCGACACTGATCTCATACCCCAAGTAATCAATCTTGTTCATTAGGAACTCACATTTGGCCAAATTAAGCGTAAGGTTAGCACTTTCCAGTAATCGAAAAACCTTCTCTAGCCTAACCAGGCATTCGTCAACATTTCGCCCGTATATCAATACGTCATCAATATAGGATGTAGCACCATCGTAACGCGCGGAACCTAGAACCTTATGCATCATCCTTTGAAACACGGCCGGCGCATTGGCCAACCCGAATGGCATACGATTAAACTCGTACTGGCCATCCGGAGTGACAAATGACGTTAAAGGCCGTGACTTCTCGGATAAAGGTACTTGGTAGTAGCCTGATGTTAAATCAAGCGTGACGAAGTATGCCTGCCCTGATAAACGCGAAATTTCATCTTCTATGTTAGGCATCGGATAACGTTCCTTAACAGTGACAGAATTTAACATTCTGTAATCAACGCACATCCGTAATTTACCATCCTTTTTTCGAACTAAAATAATGGGGCTAGCATATTCTGACACACTTTCTCTCACAATGCCTGCTTCCAACATGTCGTCTATCATCGTACGAACATTTTCACGTTCCTTATGTGAAAGTCTGTACGGCCGATAGACAATCGGTTTTGTGTTGTTTAGCTCGATAGACATTTCCGTGGCACTAGTACATCCTAACTGCTTTAAAGTCGACGCAAAACAATGTCGATATTTATGTAATAATGCCATAAGTATTTCGCGGTGAGGTTCCTCAATCGTAGCGCCTATACGTATCTGAGTCTCATCAATCGAGGTTTCTGGTAGCTCGCTAACAGACATGACTATGCTACTTACTACCTTAATCTCCGTACCGCGACATAAATTCATTCCCCCTCTGATTAAAGTGGATGATGATATAGGAGATACCAAGATATAGACCGCTCCGTTGTTTACTGAATAAACGCCTCCTAAGACGGCTAATTGCTGACAAGGCTTTCCAATAACCCTGCTGGTTACCAATATTTCGCCTTTTGCCTGGGGTTCAACAAACGACTTCACACTAGCTAATCCGCAAACACTTATGTCAGAGGCTGCGAGTAACTTAATTGTTGCATTGGAGTATATTTTCGCTTGAGAAAAGGGCATTTCGTTACCGAAATCAAGAAAAGTAAGCTTATCGGCGGTCTTATAAACTGCGACATGCGATTGCTCGGTAAACGACTGACCTATTAATAACGGGTATTCCAAAAATTCATCTTGAACAATATGACAAACTACATCAGCAACAACACCATCAACAACCATATTTATAGTTGCGGTACCAAGAGTATGTACTATTTCGTTACCGAACCCCTTCAAAGCAGTTGTTTCATCGCTACTCATCAATCCTAACCGTGACGCATCAGACTGCCTAATTAAGGTTACCTCGCTACCAAAATCGATAAAGCATTTTGTAGGAATACTATTCACGGTTACATCTTTGAAAAACTTTGAGTTAGGGCTTATGTTTGAAATACACAGTGTCTTTTGGAGGGTGTCAGTTTTGCTATCTTTTGAATTGCCAAAACAATTTTCAGTCTTGTGACCAACTCTGTTGCAAGCGGTACACTTCAAAAGAGGCTTCGGGCATTTCAAAAACGGATGCCCCCTCTCTTTACAATTGTAGCAATAAATACTGCTATTTGGAAATGGTATTTTAGCTTTAGTAGAACTACTGTTAGTACTCGTGCTGTCACCTCCATATTTTGTTTTGTAAAACGTTCTATCGTATGAGTGTGATTGAGAAGAATCCTTATTGCTCATTAAAAATTGTAGCAATTGCTCCGGGTGAGCACAGCGTAATGTTATAGCACTAGATTTCATTGTCCTGTCAGTCAGTCCATGAATAATACAATCAACGGCATGTTTACCATCGATGTTGCATTGGTTTAATAAAGCCAGTTTTTCGTAGAAGTATACTTCAATCGGTTCGTTAATCCTACTTTTCCTTTTCAGCATGTCCTCCAGAATTTGGCCATAATTCTGTTCACAGGGGAACGCCTTCGTTAATTTAATTTGCCACTCGGACCAACTATACAAAATTGACGGCAAACTCTCATACCAGGTTTTGGCCAAACCCTGGAGCTTCTGCATTGCGAAATGGATTGTGGTTTTATCGTCCCAGCCGTAAACCGTAGCACATTCGTTCACTTTGTTTAGCCATATATCTACGCGTTGGCATTTTACTGATGGATCAAAGTCAGGCAAAATATTTTTATGATTGTTAGAAGTATAGGTAACGGATGTACTCGATGGCTGGGGCGGTAGATATTTTAAGTTACTTAGAATACCTATAAGGTCCTTTGTTGTAAACGAAGGACTAACTGATCTGCCTAACCGAGGAGAATGTCGCTCGTTGTGGGATCTGCGAGGCTCGGGGCCTTCGTTATTTTTACTTGGAGTACGCAGTCGTTTACGAGAATTTTTGTCAAACTGATTTGTAGTATGTTCCAGTTCCGTGAGGCACACATGTGGTTGAATACATTCTCGTTGATTACTCACAGTTTTCCGCAGCCGTGTATGCTCCCTGTCCAAATCATCTTGCAATTCTCGAAGTCTTCTGCGTTCCTGTTCCATTTCTCGTTCCAGAGCACGTAGTCTGTCGCCGTCGCGTGAACTCCGGCTCTCGTTCAGGCGGCTTCGGCGGTGCTCCGGTGGGCTGTCTCGACGAATGCGGCTGCGACTTCGTCTAATATCTTCATAATCTCGCCCTCGCGAACCAGTGCCACCTGGAGGAGTCTCCAGGCGCCGAGAATTCGATCTCTCCATTGTTCTGGAACTCGAAACAAGACGAATATGTAATTGTTCAAATTACTCTCGCATAAACTTCATAATTTGCTACTGTACATACATGCACAATATTTTTCATAACCTAGAAACTAACCTTCCACGCGGGAGGCAAATAAAACTTTTTTTTTGAAAAATATCGCTACCTTATGAATATATTAATGTTAATAGGTGTCTGTCACAAGCGTTTAGGGCATCTCTCTTGACGATGCATCTGATTTCTTAGGATTTAAATTTAAATTTTTCGAAAGATAAGAAAATAAATATTTTTGTAGGTACTTACCACTTCTGAAGTATAATAAAACCAACGGGATTGGTACACAAATCTTCTTTATTCCGTAACGTAACACCTTTGACACGGTTTTACAATATCAGTAGACGATAAGAATCCAATATCCAATCAGACAACCTCCAGCTATCGCTCCGTGGACAAGAATAATCACTCGCTGTCATCACCCCACCGAGCACTAGTCTCCGTGTCGTGTTGCCAGCACAAAAATTATATTCACAAACAATAATTTATCCTTAAATTTACTTTAATTAAATATTTATACAACTCATTTATAATAACATAATTTTATATCCCTTACAATAGGTAATTTAATCGTATATTTATTGTATTCATAACTCTTCACAGTTATCGATTTGTTGTCTATAAATAACTTCATCTCTCAAATATAGTCGAACCTCAGATCTATCCATCTATTAAATAATCACGTACACCATCAGAGTTGAGTTTACTATGATTTAACAACCTATTTGTTTCAGTTCCGTTTCCTAATGAAAATCGTGGCGGTCTCAGCTGCTTGCGGGCCGCGCTGCCTCAACGGGCACCTACCACGCCCGACCTTCAAACACTACGTATACTTCATGTTCTCCCCAACACTGCTCTACAGAGATCAATATCCCAGGTAAATTAACTGCACGTTACTTGCAGAAACGCTCCACATGTCCGTAATATCCTGACTTAGACAGCCTCGACATATTTGCTTGAATTAAATTATGGCGCCAGTAACTTACAGCCGGCTGAGATTGGACTGTTAGGCTGCGTCAAGACCATCTGATTAGGTTTTGATTAATTCATCACACATGCCTGTGGATGAGTCAATTTTTTATACCTGAAGAAGAGCTTGTTGTGTTTCTAGTCCATAACGATGCAGAACGTTCAGTTTATTATTTACTTACAAAAAAACAAACATCCGAATTGGAAAGTTGGTTGAAAATGACTCTAGTTTTGACAATTCTGCTAAATGACCAAAGCTTTCCAGCTATTTACCAAGTAGGTATGCAGAAATTCAAATTTCCACGTTCTTGTTCGATTACGTACCAGCTGTATTACATTAGTAAACCCGTGATTCCGTGTAATGGAAGCCACAATTATCGGCACTAATATGTGGTAATGTCACATTGGTACCCTCACTATACCTGTCCGGGATTAGCATGATATGGTAATTCCGCATAGTTTCGGAGACGGCATTTGATTTGGTATTTGCGGTATAAATTCCTTGACAGACGCTTTCCTGCTTTGGGGTCTACGATCAATTAATCGAAGTTTGGGGTTGAATAAATACTACGTAAGTTATGGTGATGGTGGTTATAAGTTATGGTAACAATTTCGTATAGCAACTTCCCAAAAAGGAGGAGGTTCTCAATCAAATGTTTGAATTTCCAAAACTATTTTCAACCTTCTTTCCAAAAAAGGAGTGGTTCTTAACTCGAAAGTTTGTTTTTTTATTTCACCTTTTTATTGGTAAAAGATGAGTTTTATTGGAAATAAGTGCCTGAATTATTGTAACGTCTAACGTCTGAAATGTAGCCGCGGTTTAAAGCTGTACTTTGTGACAACCATGCATTCAGTATTTCTGCACCGTCTCGAACTGCATTTCTTTAAAGAACTATCAAAATAATTACTATATTGCACTACAGGACCAACAAAATCAGATGGGGCGTGGTGGCGTTCCACCTAAGCGAGGTGGCGGCCATTATATTCTACAACTGCTTTCTTTGGGAGAGGTTCATTATGCCCTACTGGTCTGATTACGGCAAGGAGCGCACGGTGAGATAATCCCTCTTTTAATTACAATCCCTATTTAATGGGACTATACATTAATTTATATTTTATGATTAAACGTTAGGGCAGGCCTGAAATAATCTACCTACTTAAATAATCTCTTCCTGCGGAATCGAGCGTGCAAATAAATATAATTATAAAAAAAAAAACAGATAAGGCAGGACGTCATTTAAATCTGGCTGATAATAATTAAATCTTATTTGGTTTTGTTGTTAAAAATATAATGAAAAGCACAATAAGTACAATAAGCAGTAGATTTCTGCTAATATAGACCTGAAATATACCTCATGTCCAACTACAGATTCTTAACTTGTACAGGCAACATTTTCATATTGCAGGAAAAAGAAAACCCTATATTTCTATTAGGTAAATAAATCCCGCAGATACCTAAGAGCTATGTAGGTATTAATTACTAACTTTGCGACAAACGTCTAAGAAATAAACAGCCCTTCATTATTATCCTGACTCATTATCATAAATGTCCTAAGTTATAATGGTTTAAACTGCGTGACAGGTGGAGGCGGGTTACCTAGTGCGGGGAATGTTCGCGTGCGTGCTACCAGGGGTGATATCGTTCCTGTGCGGCTTCTACTGCGTGCTGCACGCCTGGCTCAACGCCTGGTCAGAGATGCTCAAGTTTGGAGATCGTTTGTTCTATGAGGTGAGTAGGTACCTACTTTAGTTTTACGCAGATGGGACAGATCCAAAACATTTGCAGCCTATTCATCTTACAATATGCTTAGGTTAAGGGATAAATAAAACTTGCCTTATCTAAGTGTAACAGTTCCGTCTTGAGATTAGACCGGTTTAGTTCCACCAATCAAAAGCTAAGTTAGATCATCCTTAGACTAGGTCAGACGAATAACAACAAGAACTTCTGATTTCCTCTAACAACGCTTGACTGAGCCCTCGGGCTTTGAACTCAATCTGCGGAGAATGCAGGTCAATACGTCTGAAGCAAGAATCTAAGTGTAGCTGTTCTGCCACAAACTATTTTGAGCTCCATTACCTGCCAACTTGCACTATCTGTAGTATGTAGGTAGGTACGTACTGTACGGAATCAGCTGAGTGCCCGCTAAAAGTACCTTCACTGTACCTTGAACAGAACGCTGGCACTCAAGCCTGACGTGTAATGTTTCTAATGTACCAAGTACGTTCCAACGTTAAGTAATAAACAGTCTACCATATATTGTGTATGCCTGTCACCATTTTCCTGTATTTACATGTTTTCCTTCGTTTAACATATCCATTAGATAAGCCGTGGGAAACATAATAGGAAATGAAAGGTCCTGTTGGTTTTGCAAACACGTCATCCTGTTATTTTGGGATTTGTCCTTTGACAACATTAATGGCGTGTTAACTGGTTGGTGCCAAGTTATTGGTTTAATTTATGCGCGGAACTTATGCGTAAGGGCTAACATAGACAACATAAACGTATGTTTTTCTTATATAAACTGCGTATTTTCATCCTCAATTTTCAAAGTATAGGTTCAGTTTATTTAAGAAAAACAGACGATTATGTTTAATCTCCTAACAAGCCTTGGTAGTATCACTTTTGTAAACTCCATGAGAAAGTAGTAAATGGCGGTTTCTCGTAAAAGGAAATATAACTTATTTATTTTATCGCAGGACTGGTGGACGACATCTCGGTTCTCGCTGTACTACCGTCGCTGGAACCGCGTGGTGCACTCCTGGCTTCGTGACCACATCTACCTCCCACTGGCACCGTTGACAGGCCGCCCGTTGGCTACGTTCACCGTCTTCTTCGTAAGTCTTAATGCTATTAAGTAATTATTTTTGACGTAATAATTCGTTGAATTATGCAGGGTCACAGGTAGGTATATTCACCAAAATTTGATAAAAAGTAGGTACCTTGTTCGATTTTGTGACATATCTTTTTTCCTTGATTTCTATTGAGGGGACGACTGAATAGGTGATGTTTTGCTTAGCATTCCTGCAAACATAGATGTGCAAAAACCTATACGATTAACCTACCTATATCTGAGAATACAGAGAGTAGCACAGTCCATTTATCAAACTAATTGTTATAAGATCATGATCCGGTGTTAGCAGATAACTCATCTCTAATTGAACGCAGACCTAAATGAACCACTAATTAGATATTAACGAGGTCAACAGCCGGCCGCGTTTGTATGTAGTTACTAAGTTCTTAGACAATTGACAATAGCTATTGTTAACTACTCTGACAAATACAATACAATACCTACATCATAGCAATAACTGCCGAACAAAACAAGCTGAAAATGAAGGAAAAAGTCAGCTTTATTAACAAAAGATTAGATGAAATGCTTTTTCACTGACGGTCAAAAGAAAAAGATCCCTTGATTCACGTCGGCGTCGGACGCAAGCCGGCCGTGCATATGACAAGATAAGAGGCTCCCTGCTGAGTCTTGCTGTGACAACTGACTTTTGTGTACCAATGATGTTGAATAAACAGCTTTGATAACTACGACGCTAGCATGCCCAACATCCTTGGCCATAACACAACAGCCAACACGTAGAGTGCAGTCAGCAACAAAATTCCATTCACACAATCAAAATTACAAAACAGATACTTACATGAACACTAAGATTATCTACCTACTAGCTTCTGCCAGCGGTTTCACCCAAATCCCAAATCCCGTGGGATCCTCTGGACGAACCCGGATAAAAAAGTAGCCTAGTAGTTATTGAGATTAAAGCGTTCAAACAAACAAACTCAGCTTTATGATATTATCTAGCAATAACTAAGAAATTTAATTTAATGTAAAGAGATTTAATAAGTACTTATTGTATTCTGTAGTTTTTTGTTTAACTATTGGACATGTGTCACATGCTATTATATCTATAAATTATTTTAACTACTTTTTGCAGGTATCATCGATAGCGCACGAAGTGATTCTGGCGCTGTCATTTGGCTTCTTCTACCCAGTGCTGCTGGTGGAGTTCGGAGTGCTTGGCGTTATCATGGTACCGCTGACGGCTACCAGCGGCAAGCGGTTCCCTAACGCCTTCAACTTAATCATGTGGCTTAGCTTCTTTATTGGAAACGGTAAACATCTGTTTATTTTACCCAAGAAAAAAAAACAATGTCGTTCCGTAGATAAATTAACCATTTCAAAAAACCAAGCCATATACCTATATGATTCACAGCAACGAGGAACTATATATAAAATTAATTAACAATCATAGTTGGTGAAATAGATGACTAACGTTCTCACTATCACCAATCCTTTTGAAGGTTATTCTAACGTCCGGTTTTTGGCCTGTTAGCGCTGTTAGATTAACTAAAAACTCTAAAAAGCATTTGTTAATTCCCATTTGGTAGCCGAGCTAAATATACCTATCTATACCAACCTACTGCAATATTTCATCCTGTGAAACATGAGCACAATGTTTACAGACTCGGCTACATCCTAGCCGTCGACGAATGCAAACACGATATGTTCCAATTACGTAGGCATTTTAATGCAGGTACCTGAGATAATAAACCTGTAAGTACGTATCTGATGAAATCAGATACTTAACTGTTTCGATGACTAATAAAATACATACGTAGGTACATGACAAGAAGTTTTTCCCCGTTTGCAATATTTACTGCTAGCAACTAACTACCACAGAATTTCAAAGTAGCCATAAAATACCTTATTTTGTTTTCCAGGAATCCTGTGGAGTCTATACCCAATGGAATACTTCGCTCGGCGCAACTGTCCACCTTCAGAGAACGACAGTTTCTTCATACCAAAGTCCTGGACGTGTCCAGAAGTCATTTTAAAACCAAACTGGACATTCCAGAATCCTTTACGTATTTTGTCAAACTAAAAACGATTTTAATAAGTACCTATAGGTTACATTATAAGTAGTTTGAATGTTATTTTTATACGTTTTCAATAAAAAACCTTATCGTATGTGCCTGTCTTTTAACTACCCACGAAGCCAAATTAAATTGGTTGAAAGGATGCAAATTAACTCCTCGTAAATTATTTTGAAATCATTTATTGAATATAAAAAATATTAAAATACAATCAAATTCGACCTCATATAACTAGTACGTGGGTAAATAATTATTATTGTTTACGTTTCCATGTTGTGTAGTTGATCATTATTATGGAGTCTTCTTTTAAATGTACAGAAACAAAAAATAACCTAGGAATAAAATATAAATTCTATGGCCGCTTAATAACTTAAACAATAAGACAAAAATATCATCAATCTCATTAAATCTTCACTTGTTATAATCATATGACAACAAAATAAATACAAATACATCACTAGGATAACGGAAATAAGTGAAGTAGGTAGGGCAAAACAGGAATGTAGCCAGCTATTGAAGTTATAGAATAATATATATGATCACATTTAAGGAGGGAATCTAAAACATATGGTATTCAATTGACCTAAATAATTTTGTTATTTATGTAAATATAGTAAAGGTATTACAAACATTTACTTTTAGCTTGCCATCCACTCTATACCTTGAACATGTCCTTAGATAAGCACCGTGTTAGCAGCAAACGCACGGCACACTCTTCTGTTAGTTGAACTTCTATCAAACCGCATTGGCATCTCTTCACAGCCCTTACTGACTATTAAAAGCACTACAAATATAACGATAGTACACTTAACGTAAAATAAATCTAATCATTGTATATGGAACACTTACAGTTAAGAAAAATAAAAATAGAAAAGTATTTAATTGCAACTAGATAGATTCATACTGTGCCAATTTGTGTACTTAGGGAATAGTAGAACTAAGTTTTGTGACATATAAAGCTTTGAAAATTTTTAGATCCAAAGGTAACATTTAGCGCTAAGTCCATTTAATGTGCAATAATCAGACTTTTTAACAGTATATAAAGGTTTGTATATTTTTTTACTAAATGCACTGCAGTTGGGGACTTTGCGTGTAACAACATATTTATATTCTTAAACAGCAGGTGTACGATCCAATTCCTTGAATAATGATGAGGACATTCTGTAAGAGAAAGGACAAATATACATTAGTACATGATATAGCAACATTTCATGATAACTATGAAAACTACACATCATGTTATCAGCACAATAGCATATGGCAGGCATAAGATAATTTGTTTTCCAGTTCCCAGTATATACATGCGTTATATTATAAATATTTAAATTATCAAAAAGCTACCAGGACACAGCAACTGATACCATGTTTAAGGGATATACCCAAGTTTAAACATTAACAATATTTAAGTTAAAACAATGAGTATGAATAATTACATTCATGCCTAAAGTACAGTGTTTACCCATTAGTTTAATGACTATTGCAAAACAAAAAAAATATTAGGTTAATGTGATTAAACTAATGAGAACAAAAATACGTTTCTTTGGGAAACCTCTTTGAAATAATAAGTAGAATCACAGGTTTAAGTATTGGTCACTAACTACCAGTCACCCCATATTACACTGTGATATGCTGTGCAAGTTTTACAAACACAAACAGCAACTCTGGATTTTGGAATATTTGAAGGTAATAACACAAAACATTGATGTACAACAACAGACAGTAAGTGCATAAATATTTACAAGTTATGAAGAAACTACTCACTTGCTTATCATGTGCTGATATATGTAGTAGGGAATTATTGTGATGTTTACAACAGATGGGCTGGCTTCAATAACCCTAGATATTTCTTTATCTTTCATGCCCACAACATTCACAGTGTTTATTTCTAGTATCTGATGATCAGTCAACAAGCCATTGCGAGCTGCGGAAGAGTCCTTCACCAGGCCAACAATCTTGCCATCTTTGAACTGGAAACCAACGTGGCCCAGAGAATCCTTGTGGAGAGTAATTGTCCTCTCAAAGGGTCTGAAAAAAAACAAATCATTGTGGTTCATGTTCATATCATTAAACAGTGTGTTACATAGAGGTAAACATCAATACAGGAGTTCCTAAATCACAATAGAAACTTCTTTGTGGATTCAATCAATACATACAATATCAATGGCACATTGAGAGGTTGAATCTGAGTCATCAAACAGTTGTCTATACCAAAAGAACAGTTATTTTTAAACATTCTACAGACAGTGAAAATAAATACATACCTATCACGAACAGCCATTGAAATTCCATTGGCAGGAGACTTCTTCAGTAATGCATGACATTGGTCCATTGTCATTCCAGCCAATGCTACATTGTTGATTTCCAAGATCTGATCTCCAAATCGGAGACCAGCAAGAGCTGCGGGACTGTTGGCGGCCACATAGCACACAAATACTCCATTGTTGACTGAGTGCAGTCTCACACCACACTTGCCATCTTTGTCTTTACACAGAACAACTGGTCTTATAGCCCCGGTAACTGTAGCCTTTGCCAGAGTTGTTGATTGAGACGACAAAGGTGCTATCATATTACTCACAGCGGTAACCGCGCCTGGCTGAACCTGTTTTGTACAAAAACATAATGCTATACATAGGTATTTACTTATACTTTATTAAATAGGTACCAATTTCACTGTGGTTTTCCAGTAACAGATTGCACAACAAATTGCAAATTTAAAAGGACATGGATACTTGTAACATTTATAACTTTTCTAGTAGAAACTACCCTAAGACGACCCACTGACCCTAAATTCTCTGTTTAACCTTGATTATAGTCAGAAACTTTTACATATAATGATGGACTAAACTTACTGGTTGCAGTTGATATTCCGGCATATTCATGGCAATCACATCACTAGACAATTCAAGTCCCATATAATCACTTAGTGCAGGGTACATATGGGTTGAAGGGGCGCTGGGCGCAGGACCGCCATGAGGATAGCCGTACGAGGGAGCGCTAGGTGGAAGGCTGTGAGGGTATGAGGGTGGCTGCGCCTGGTGTTGAGTGACCTGGGCCCTCGCCATAGCATCCACCTTCATGTCTTCTAAGGATGGGTACAGAGACATCTTATTTATCGAATGTAACACTTTATAGCAACAACAAAGTAACACCCGCGAGTCGATTAAGCGACGTCTGCGTAAATACAATTTCCGTGACTAATTGGATTGGAAACACAATGAATGAATCATAACAAAAAACCCAATTGATAAAATGGGAACGATTTGACTAGAGAGGGGAAAAAATATTTTACTTGAGTTTGTTTGACACACATCATTAGTCACATCAAACTAAATCGATTCGTGACTATATTTTGAATATTAACGTGTCAAACATGTTGTTATAATGAAAATAATATTTTCGGATTAAAAAACCTGATTATTTATGCATCAATCAAAACAAGTAAAAACTGGCCAAGAGCGTTTCCGTAGTTTTCCGATTATACATAGTTCATACCTACAGCTTGGCAAAAAAGAGTGTGGAATAAATGAGGTCAGCACTATCGCACCTGTGGCAACCCGGAATACTACGACTCACAGATTTTGATATTTGTTATTTTTGGAGATATTCAATCCTAAGTAGGCGATGTCAATGGGACACTTCAATGTCCAGTATTAACGATGTTAACAATTTTTATTTGATTTTGATTTTTAGTTCCAACTGTCACCGCGTCAGACTCTTTTTTGCCAAGCTGTACCTACCCCATCAACCCAAAAAAATTTGTGTGTACAGCAAAGATAAAGAACTGGATGTGTTATGTGTGTATGTTGGGTTTCAGTAGTTTTGGATTTCGTGAACCGATTTAAATATTTGCGATTTAACAAACGGCGAAACTTTAAGAGTTCGTAGTTAACTAGGGAACCCTAAAAATTACCTCCAGTTGAATTTAGTCGATTTAGGATTGAAGGACTATTCCAACGCTAACTTTAAAAAAATGGTTGTCAGTGACGGTGACACTGATGACATTAACTTGTCAATGTCAATTTAATTCAATGGTGAATGGATGGGTTGTTGTTAATAAATTTTATTTATCAACTGTACAAAGTTTTTACTGCTTATTAGTTATCAATGAAGTAATTTTAAGAAAACTATATCTTAACTCAGTGTATACTATGGAAACAGGAAACAGTAAGCGTACTCCAAGGTAATGTTACATTTCTGGCTGACTACTTAGCATTGAATTGTTTACATAAGTACAAACCTAGTTATTTTATAAATAATACTAACGAATTATTTATTGTCAGCCGCTGTAGAGAATGGGAACGAGCTAGGCGCAATAAGTTTAATGAAGCTGTTAGTAAATTGGGTGAAATTGTCAAAGCCATACACAAAAGTAATTGCCCTGGGGAAGAGAGTGAAGACATCCAGTATCCGAAAATTGAAATAATCCAGAAAGCTATAATATACCTTAATAACCACACTCAAGAGAAAACACATTTAAGTGAGTATTAAAATATTATTTCTGATTCTATGTCCTCTACTCCATCAAACTCAAACTCAATTTTTTTTATTTCGGATAGGCCTTTAAAAGCTCTTTCGAAACGTCAAGTTACTCGTAGTCATCCACTTACTTGTAGTTTTTGAATTTCTAATTCATTTTTTTTATATATTTGCTTTTCTTTCTGTGCTTTTCAAACTGAAGTAATAAACCACTAAGAATATATTGTTACTCTTCATGTTTACTCATTACAGAAGCAGAAATTCTTGCCTTACAAGTGAAGCTAGATAAAGAAAAAGAAAAAGAAAATATACTAAAGAATGTCAAAGATGCAACAACGCAAGTTTCTTTGGGCCTGAATAAAAAATGCAAAGGTGAGATTTTAAAATCATTTGAACTCCATTCATTCGAATATTGTGGGTTGCCTTAAGGCCGGAATGAAACCATAAAACATATAATAAATAAAAGAACACCTGAGATTTCTGGGTATGCACATAACAAAAATGCACAAATATTTCCTAAATTATGTAAATGTGGTCTCGGGAGTCAGGAGGGATTTTTGAATTCTTAAGGGATTGGTTAAAACCATAGAAATCCAGCTTTCTTAATATAAAGCCCAAGTGATTACATTGATAATGTTTCTTGATCAAAATTGGTTAAATAGTTTTGGTTTAAAAGAGTAAGCATCTTTATAATATAAGTATGATAAACACAGCAGATTTGGATTTATTATGTTGACTAGAGTGTACCAGTTAAACTAAAACACCATCCAATACTCAGGAAACACTAAATTAGACAGGATCTTTCATGTTGTTGTTATGCCTAAGAACCAAATAAAATTATCAAAATTATTTTCATAACAGTAAAAAACAACCTGTTTATTATTTCAGATAGCAAATATGTAAAACTAATAAAGTTGAAGAAAGGAAAAAAGCAAAAAGAAAAAGTTGAAGCCAAAAAGCCAACACAAAATAATACTCCAAAGAAACTACCAGTACTTCTTCCAAGATCGAATTTAATCAACCAAAAAGGTAAAGTATGGCAATTAATGCCATTATTCTGTTCACCAGATATTCAGGGCATATGCCCTATGTAGTCATACTTTTTAATCAAAGCAATTTTCTTTGATGAAGTCCATATAGAAGAAATAATTGTATTTAATTCATCATCATCATCAGCCTATCGCAGTCCACTGCTGGACATAGGCCTCTCCAAGTGCACGCCACTGAGATCGATTTTCAGCTTCTCGTTATTGTATTTAATAAAGTAAACCAACCATAATTAATTTTTCAGGGTCAGAAAACACAATAGTGGTTCTGCCAGCTGCTCCATACATTTTCCCACAGAGACCACTATTGTTCCCGTCTGTACCGCCCGCCATAGTTTTAGTAGACCAAAATTTACAACCAATTAGCAAAACAGCAGTTCCTATTGTGAATAGAAATAATGGAGATATCACTAGAACTACGATGGTTAACATACTTCCCATATCAGCGTATTCCCGTCCGCTATCTGCTACCAAAAGTAAAAAGAATAATGTAAAATTAAAAAATGACGCTAGTAAGAAATCTACGAAAAAAGTCAAGGCTGTTGGTAATAATGTCAAAGAAAGTAATAAAGATAAAGAGATGAAAGATAAACCACCAGTAGTAGTAGTTTCAAACGAAAGTAAAACTATTGAAGACACCAGCATTGAAAATAACAAAATTGATAAAGAAGATACGAGTAAAGATAAGAACACCGAAAGCAATAAAGTATCTAATACGACCACTCCACCTAAAATAGATAATGGGCAAAAAGTTCCGAACGCAACTGCTGAAAAACCAAATAGTAATACTTCAGAGAAAGTTCCTAATAAAATTGTAGATCATAAAGTTGAAAAACCTGTAGAAAAACCTACATGTACGGAATCTGTCGTTAAAACTCTTCCAACCACTGTAGTCACAACATCAACCACTATAACAAGTATTCATGTTATCCAACCGACGGAGGAAACTAATAAGCCCAATAAAATTATAAATAGCAAACCAACTATTGTAGAAACTAAAGATAGTAAATTGCCGAATATTTTACCATTAGATACATCACTATGCGATAATGTAGTTGACGGGGGTAACGCACGCCTTGAACTAGCGGAAGAATTTTTGGCTACCTCACCAACTGCCGCATTTCTTATGTCTTTTCCATTGGTTAGTGGTAATAGAGCAGATAGTCCCGCCGAAGAACATGGCCACAACACAACTCATGGCCATAACACTGCTCAAGTGATCCCAAAAGATACTCACAAGAGGACAGATTTGGTGCCTCCAACAATACCATATTTTGAAAAACCAAGCAATAACGATAATAAAGTAAAACCAACAGCAATCAAGCCTACCGAAACATGCAATTCTACAAATAAACAAATTGAACAGCAAAAATCAGTAAACATAGTAACTAAAGAATCTAGTATTATACCTGCCGTTACCAAGAGTACAGTAACGTTGCCGAACGCTCCGAGTGAAAACCCATTTTTAAACTTATCAGTGCCTTCTATTATAACAACAAGTTGTACATTGGCAGACAGCACGTTTGGTTTGGATTTCGATTGCAATATTAGTAAACCTGTGTCGAGTCAGTCCACTGGCTACGTCAGCAGTAACAACTTCTTTTACAAGGGTGATCCATTTGGCAAAAGTGCGATCTATAGTACCAGCAGCATCACCTCTACTCACGAATTTAATGGACTGGGTCTCTATCCTTGCGCAATGGAGAAATATACTTCCAAAAATAAGTCTGATTTTTCAAGTGTAGATGATAATCTCATGAAAATTGGATCGTCAAGATTGACGTACGATATCGACTTGGGTTGGTCACATAAAGGCTTGGATTTTGTCAACTGCACAACAACTGCTAACACTTTTAGCAAGGACTCTATACTGACGACTACTTCAGCACCTTATACAACATCTTATAATCCATTCAACCCGGATTTCCATGTCCCGTTAGTTTCAAATTCCAATAAGAAAGATAACTCAAACAAACCTACTTCTTCATTTGCTGATACCATTACTAGTTTTTACTCACAGCCTGCTAATTTATGGAGTGAAGACGTTCCATTTTATACAAATAATAACATGACAAAAACTTTAACAACCAAAAACCAACATTATACAACATTTGATCCCGTACATAGTAACAACGTTAATGTAAAAGCGAATGCTAACAAACATTACGAGCCTAAAGTGGCTGAAGCAAATGTAGAAAGTGGCATAAAACCGGTCAATAATGTTGTGCCTCAACATATACCTGAAAAATACACCAAAAAGTCTCCGAGCAAAATGCACATTAACTGGATGACATCTGAAACTAGAACAGTTCAAAACAATTGCAATCCGATACATCCGCAGATAAAAGACACTCATAAAGGACCATACAATCAAACAGAGCATTTGAGTAAAAAACAAGATCACAATGAAAGTAATTACTTTCCCATATCGATGCATAACTTTCCTACGCAAGCACCTCAAGACGAGTTTCAAGTGTGGCCTTCTACTAGACCTCTAGGAACCACGGAAATAAGTATAGATCCACCCCCAATTAATTTACCAACGTTGGTTGGTGATCTAGCCCTTGGGCCCCACGATAAGAATAGAAAACTAGATGTGACGAATCGTAATGCACCACACGCGGATGTACAAAATTGCGGGAATTTCCTCTCGGTCACGCAGCTGATGAATCGGTCAACTGACAATATGCCTTCTCGATATCAAGTTCCAAACATGGAAACATCCAAGACAGGCCCTACGAAACAAAACATAAATCATTTTAGTAACGAAAGTAACCGAAAAACTATGTCACATTTAGAAAATCACATGACACAGCCTTGTTACGTTTTTAACGATCCTAAACTAGTTAATTCTTATGAAAGTATGCCACAAACACATTTCCCTCCAACTAAAACAAAATCAAACAGTAAAACGGAAAAATCTGCTAAAAGTCAAAAGAATAACTATTCTACTGAAGCTTTACTAAGGGGTGCCAACGGAACCCAGAAAATTCAAGATACTAATAGTGCTAAGTTTATGATGCCGCCTCAGAAGTATACAGATTTCAGTACTCCACAAGACAGTGCTGTGGCTCAAGTGTCACATTTTCCGCCGATCATAGATTATTCTGACAACAGCTACGCTACCCAACAGTTTTCGGGAACAACTTTATACAATACCACTACTAATACCATGTCCAATTCTTTCTACACCAATTTTATGCCCGGCAGTAGTAATTTAATGTCAAGCAATTATGCAAGTGCACCCTTTACTGGTGACTTCATTGATTACAATCAAACTGCTGAATGCAATTACGGAAATCACAAATATGAGGAGTTGAAAATGAGAAATAACGCAACAGTGTTTCAAGCTGAGAAAGCGCCGCCTACATACAAAACATCGAGGAGAGAGTCGGCTACGAAACACAAACTGGAATGTTCGAAGAAGGAATCGAGTAAAAAGTATCAAAGTAAAAAGGCTAAGATTAATAACGAAGTTGAGGAATGGAACGATCCCCACTTGTTTTGGCAGAATAAGGCATTAAATAAGAAACACCCGAACTTGATGTCGGAGGAACTGCCTTTTCCGAACTACGTGGGCAATCAGATGCCGTCACAGTATCAGGCGGATTTCTTCAACAGTCACCTGATGCCCGCCAACGTGCAAGGCATGGGACACAATGTGGACAGGTCGCTGGCCAGTTTCCCTGTCACCTCCCGTGCCAACTTCAACTTGAGTACCATATTTCCAGAAATTACTATGGTGAGTATCGCATGTTATTTCACATTACTCTGTCACTAATAAATACAGAATATTAAATTGTAAAAAATGAAAATGTTTTCTTTTTTCAGAAAGTGCAATGATAAATACTTCGGTGGACTCCACCGAGGCCGCCAAAATTTTAATTTATTATATTTTAAGTGTAATTCTGTTATTGTATTAAATGGATTTTATTACAAAAATAAATTGGTTTCATTTGAAAATGTCTCAGTAGGTATTATAAATTAAAACATTATTATATATTTTTCCTTTCCTTTCGTAAACATCGATGTTGTTTTTACTGGAAACAACATAGAATGGAATCGTGAAACTAAAAATACTGTCGCTTATTTTATAAATCGGTTAATGTCCAGACATAAAACCGACGTGCAAAAAGAAGCACAGTTAATCTAATTTTGTTTTCTTACGAATCAAATGGGATTATACTAGTCTGAATATGAAGTCATGATCATAACTTGTGTTGATAAAGTGTTTTCAGACACAACCATCGGTTTTTTATTGCCCACATACGAAGTGTTTGTGCGTTAAAATAGTTCACCTCAAACATCTGTGATACTTCTAACCGATCTAAAATAATGATAACTTTCATATTCTACTCTGTCCAATGTTAACGAAAAAAATGTCTAAGAAATAAATAAACCTGGGGCAGATGGTTATCCGGGACTATGAATGTACTTGGATAAGTCCCTCGGATTTCGAGCGAAACTGCAGGATACAATAACACAGTAGCAAAACAAGTTTAAATAATTATTTATCTGAATAAATAGTAAATATATTGTTCATAAAATACCATAAACGTCAGCATTATGATATAGAAACAAATTGTCCAGTTTGCCCTTTTTGTAATCGCGGTGTAGAAGCTAACTCAAGTCGTGAGTGAGATCGGAGACGTTGATACCATTATAATGAGTCTGTCGTCTTACTAGACTGTAACTAGACAAGTATGTTTTGCTGTTTTTTTCAGTCTTCATTTTCTTGATCTTATTTCCATGTACTAAGACTACAAAATCTTTGTGCCTTTTCATAGATGCTAAATTATATTATCAAATGAGTATCGATTTCATTCCCTTCCGTTCGATCCGATGCAGATACCTCACCAAGCATCACGTTCGGTGAGAGCGTCACAACTCCTCTCTAACTAACCCTAACTGCTCAAGCTCAAGAATAAACAACAAGAAGTCAGCACGAAGGGTCTTATTTTACCACACCAGTAAAGTTATGTGTCAAGTACCTACATTAATAAAGAAGGGACTCATGGCCACTATTGTGGTGTATCCTGCACGGGTTGGGACAGTCCATACACGCACGGTGAGACAGCGCCAGAGTTCTATCACAACAACATCTCTTGCATCTTTTGGCAACCGAACTCATAGGTGCATATGCTTATGAAAATTCCATTTTGTACTGACTGTAATCCTCATTTGAACCGTTTGGCTCTATCGTATTATTCACAACTATTCAGAACGCAGTTGATCCATGCTTATTTTAAAAGCATTCCAGTCTTCAGTGAGTTGTGCTCTACGTGTGAGTATTTGGTACAGATGCAAGACAGCTGCTACAGTCTCATTTATCTCGTGTCAGTAAACCACAAACAAAACTATTTCGCTTGCAGTAACACTCAGAGTAGGCACACAAACATTTTTGGAAACCTACCTGTTTACCAGTTTCGATAAGACTGACTGGAAATGTTAAATTTAGTAGCACGTGACAGGCAATTCTTTATAAATATGCAAGTGTGGTCAAAATATACTTGAAGTTTATTTTTAATGGAACAATGTACCTACCTAATTAGAGGTAACTAAACCCTTACAACGCATTAGGTACCTACCCACTGAAAATTTACTACGAGTACCTACCTACGACTAAAAGAGCTTTTATAAAAAGCTCTTTCTACTATGCCATCGCCGCTATCTTAGAGGCTCATTTTACCTAAGTAGATAAAAATTTTATACAAAACAAGGTTCATCTCTAGATCTACTTTAAAATCAGCGAGCTAATTAATGCACTGGTCTGGTTACAATACAACAGGGCTAGGGATAGATTTTAAGAAATCATTTAGAACCATCTTGATTGACAATTTACTGGCTGGAATAAAGTTTGGAATTCGTTTAACAATTAAGCTCAATAACAGTAACCGTTACTAAAGATAGACTTTGTTTAGTAGGCAGATAAAATTAGAATGCTTGGGTAGCTTTTCCTAGAAAGCGATTCCCAAACTTTGGCATTGTTAATGTCCTGAATCTGTTTACAGAAAACTTATGTCTTAGAAGAACCAAAAAAACTTGACATTTTCGTAACTTCTTTATAAATGGGTCCTGGGCTCCATCGAGATAAAGGCATGATTAATAGCTGTAAGATCTTCCTCTTTGTCTTAAGTTTTGGAATGAACCCAGCTGATAACGATTTTTTCATTAACCCTGCCGACCCAACACTGACTGTATTTGGCAAATGAACAACATTTGGTTCGCCATCATTCTGTTATCAGTCAGTTCCCTGCTATCAGACAGGTAAATTGTGCGAAGACATGTTCGCTAAAGGATCTACCACTCGCAGGTATGTCGTATGCAGACATTGTAAGCATTTCGGTTCAGCGTTTGTGGAATTCTCAAAACATGAATAGTGTAACGTGCCCAGCGTAGCAACAATAGTAAAGTAGTAGGTAAACTTACTGCCATATGTGGTAGGTATTCCCTACATATTAATGAACTTTGGTGGTCAGAAACGTGTAAACCGACCTATAATGGTTTTGTTGCTACCGATTATAAGGTAGAACTGTATGAGGCTTAATTTACAGTTAGGTAATGACGCGTTCACATGTCTACCTACATACACAGCATATGTTACAGGTATTTAATGTAGTTATACATGTAGTGCAAGAAGCATGCTCGCCTTGACCGCACTCCGGTTATGTATAATGTTCCATTCATGCCATGCTGATGATAAAATATTCGTAATCTTCGAACGATTTCACAAATTCACAGTGAAACGGAAGTCTAACGAATTTTTGTGACGTTCGCAAAATTTATTTATTCAAAGACACATAATTTGGTATTAGGTACCTAATTACCTTCATATATTGAAATATTTAGATTTAGAACCATTGGTATTTTTTTAAGGTTTAAAAGTTTCTAAACCGATGTTCAAATATCCTACCTGCCTACAGATGTTCCTTTTTTCTGAACAAAGCTTGTGATTGCAGTAAAGCTTATTAGATTAGCCTATGCTGAAACTCTTCTCAACACAGTGTTGTACTAACTAGGTATAAGTAGTAGCAGTGGAGATTATCCTAAAAGGATCGCTGTCTCGTGCAATGAGTCAGAGCAGCCCAGTTCCGACGATCACCCATCAACGTCATCACAATTTCACCTTACCAGTCAGTCAACTCGGCAGTCGGTAGGTATTCCACAGTTCCACTGTTAGCTCGCCAGTCTATTGCTGTCATCGGCGAACGAGAGACGCGCGCTCATTTCCACCGACTCGCGAATCGCGTGTAAACTTTACGTAATGGCGGGAAAATAATTCAATCTTGCAACAAACTCAGAAGTATGAATTTAAGTGACGTTTTGAGGAATGGTTAATTCATTTTTTAGATTAATCTAGTGAAATATTAATTACTTGGACATTATGAAGTTTTTTACTTGGATCACGGTAAGCGTTTTATCTTTAATTTTGTTATTAAATATTTCAATGCTTATAGATAACAGATTGTCTAAATGTCTACTTAAACAATAATACTTATCAATTACATTCACGAACATACATTATATTTAACACGAATAATAACGTTCTACAAAATTCGTTGTCACGCACTATTCATGTTTCTTTAAAAGAAAATTTTAGATTTCCTGAAAACCTTACAATAAACTGTACCTGAAACAAAATAGTTACCTAACTCAAAGAACTACCTACTTTGAAGTTTTTCAATTAAAAGCTTACTGAAATCAACCACTGCAAAAGACAACTTCAATTTACTTTCCACCGGAAACAAGTGAAAGATGTTCCAAAGTAAATTTACTCCATCTCCTGCAATAACAATCCTCCATCTTTTGCAGAACTTTATATAGGTACCTATTATTGTAACAGAAAATATCTCGCGATCAGCTTTAAATGAGAAGCTGAAACCAACTGGAAAACCAGTGAAAATATTTGTATAAGCACTCGGAAACAGATTTTCTTTGTTGTAGAGCATTTTGATACTAAATTCAATTTTGAAAAATGTTGTTATATTTCTGCTGGCTTCAGCTCGTGACTTTGTAGCAGAAGTTTTTCTTATAGGCCATATTGTTTTATATCTTTAAGTTCTTACATTAGTCGTATTTTTCCTGTATGAGTCCATACCTTACTAACATCCATTCATCCCTAAACACTTGCACTGCAATTTCCAATCTTCAGTTTTCATAACATTAATTTTCATCAAAAAGTCTTTCGAATAGTTACCCAGGTACAAAAGTTGTCAAAGTATGGGTCTTACAAACAATGTTCCACCAAAATACGATTTCGCAATTAAGTATACGCTCACATTCGGTTTTATGGGCTGTAAAAATCGAAAATGGAAATGTTCATAACTGACCTCTTCAATAAAATAATTGATACGTTGTTATAAAATTATATCCCCAAACCTGGCTATTATATGATAGTGGTTACAAACCAATTATATATACGATAGACTTCAGCTTTTTATTGTGAATATTGATCACCCATAAGTAAATCCGATAGTTAACTTTTGTGTAGATACTGTACTGGTAGGACTATCTGCTTCTCTTACTTAAGTGAGTAACATAATCGCTACTTGTGCAGTCGTTCCCATGAAATCCAACGAGAACATAAGCTTAAAGCACTCGGGGGTAATGATGCTTTCTATTGCGGAATGATTAGAATCAGTTCAGTACTTCCAAAGATTACCCTCTACATTCAAAGTTTGCAACCCTCTCTACGTAGAATAATTATCATACCAGCTGTTTTACCCAGTTTCGCCAACATCAAAATGAATAGCTTTTTCTCCCAGGGCCATATAAAAATTAACCACGCCGAATTTCACGTCAATTGTTTCAGCCTGTTTGCTATGGAGGCATACCACTATAAACTAGCTTTCGTATTTGTGACGATGGTGCGGAATGATGAATGGCCTAGGCCCTAGGCCCAGTGACAGTTGTTATAAATTCAAAGCACTAGGTACCAAACATTTTCTTCTGGGCTAGTAGGTAGGTACTTTAATGAGGAAAACTTGGGAAATAGGTGGGGTTTGCTTCCGGAAAACTCAAGTAATAATGGGACAGGTAACTCTCAGAGTACAATTATTTTACAATGTTAAAAGTTGCTAATTGCATTGTGTCCTTTTACGTGTACCTATATAATATTTCTTGAATTTTCCTCCTTTTGTTACGCAAAATTTGCAGTTACCGCCGTATCGGATAAGATGACTAACAGAAGGGTTAATCATCAGAACAAAGGTTCCCAACAATTGCACGTACAATAAACAATGTGAAGTATTATTTTAAGGAGTTGTCGTCAATGTAGGGTAATGGACACATCAGTCTATTTTGTGTAAACATGCGGGCCAAGAAACTCATAGATGCCTACTTTAAGCAGACATTAAACATTGTCCTATTTTCAAAACAGCCATTATCGTAAATCGAAGACCACGTTGTGTCGTAACTAACGGTTATCTAGCATACATAACGCTCATAATATTTATTAAGTTGAACGATCATGCTTGGCCTTAAACATGTTCTAGTGCCTAGGAAATAACTGGTTGGTATACAGGATAATCGATACTTTATGAATGGTAAGACATGATACAACAATGTTAAACATGACATTAATATGTATCAGGTGAAGTGAGGAGAAGGCTGCGCCCGCGCCGGCGCGCTGGGATCAGGCATTGTTTGTCGATGATGCGGGCACTATCGATGGTTCCGCAATGTACGGGCCCACCCCGACATGCATACAAATGTTAACTTTTCACTTACATCAAACATTGACAATACTTGATGTATTTGCCTTTCAAATATTTTTGTACCTCCTACTTAGGACTTAAAATCTACAAAACGCCCTTTGAAAGTTCCCACTTCTTAATTTGTTCACGTAAGCTTATAAAAAAAGTTTCTCACATAATGTCAACTTGTTGGCAGCTCGAAGTAAAGAACTTAACAAATAGTTATTCGGATTTGTTGGGAATTTTAAACGGCACCTACATTGGCGTTTGTTACACAGGAATTTAATTAAACTAACTAGGGGCGTTCTTTAGCAATTTTCTGCGTTCGGTGTCTGGTAAGTGGTGTAATTAAATATCTGTCAGATTGTTTGGATTTCGCGTTGTATCATTTTTAATTTTGCGAGTTAGTTTGGAAATTGTTGGCAAGTTCGCGTGCGCTTGCGTCGCGTGGTGCGGGCCGTTGACGCCATGACGTGGTGACGCGGCAACTATGTCAATGCCGCGCCCGCGTCGACTGCACTATCGCATAATTCTTATCGACCTCTTCGAAAAACAACATTACTACTAGACAGATCACAGGTCCTTGTGTCATTCATACTACTTTATTAGACATTTTACTTACCTAAGTACTGTACTTATGTAGATGCCTAAGTATTTAGTGATAGTCTCCCTTATCATAAAACGAAGTCCTCACTTTTTTTCATTTACTCTTTACAAAACTGGCGTTTCAATACATAAGTACACATACATACAATCTGAAAGACTCATTTGGCTAAAGTGGAAATTTCGGAGATGGCGTTAATTGAATGGAACCATCCATTCTGCCATATCCTGATATCCGGACCACTAGAGCGAGGGAGGAAGAGACCTCGTCTATAAATCTCTGATATTTATTGCAATTTCCTTTTATTCTGATGGAAAAGAGTTAGAACCTTGTCTGCATCTGTTCAATGTGTCCCATCGCAATTTATCTGCGTGATGTAGAACATCTGATTACGCAAATGAAAGAAACCGTGGGATGAGCCTAATAATTACTTAGATGCTAAAAGGCACAAAAGATCCCATTAAGTAAATTCTTTATTGTAGGCTATATTTTTTTACTAAGTATATTCGTGACTGTGTTATATCAGAGCATTCAAGAGAACTGTTTTTTCCAAGTCCTTTTTGTAAGTCACATAAAAGAATAATTGCCAAAACAGCCTAAAGCTTATAATGCTTCTGATTGCTCACATAACGCCTCAATTTAACATAATTGTACACATGAATAAGCTACCAATTAATCTACGGGCTCTTTGAAACAAGTTTCAAAATACACATAGCAAGTACGTACGAAGAGGTTCCACGTAATCAACCTGTTTCTAAGACACGTAAACATGGCCATTTATTTTAACTGCTTTGACAGGATTTCGATACAAAGAACCGTTTAATTCAAATTTACATAATAAATGAGGTATCAGTGCACGGTTACAAGGGTATAAGTTAACCTTGAATGTAAACTAAAGTAAATGCGAGAGGAATATGAATATTTACCGGCTTTTTCAGAAACCTTTATTAAAAGAATACTACCTACTTACTTGAAAATTACATACCTATAGGTGTTAGAGAACTTGTAAGGTAATCTGTTGATCTATAATATATTTTATTTATTTATTTATTTATTCTTAGAGAAGGCTTACGGACTAATCACAATATTATAAGTAACATATTATATAACTAAATTGCCAACAACAAGCCTCCACAGATAATTTCAATCTATCGATATTTACAACAATATGTTACAGTCTTTATAACATAATTTAACATATTAACAATTTAACATAATGTTACAGTCTTTATACCCTAGATACCTTCAGTTTGATTACAATTGCTAGCCAGTTACATTATTTAGAATTTTATTTAAAATCATTCGCAAAAGAACAGTTTTGCCAAACGTCGCCTTACTACGTTAGACTTAGTGCAAAAAAGGTCTATGTCGAGATCCCGGGGTAGTGAATTAAAACTACGTGCACTACGTGAGAAGAACGCGTTACGTCTATACTTCGTGGAAGCAAAAGGTACGTGAAGCAGCGGTCGCTGTCGGAAACCAATGTGATTGGTACGCAGTTGTACTTTTCCTAGTAGTTCAGGACAGTCGACCGCTCCATTCGCGATATTTATCAATAAACATACGTCATTGATTTCACGCCTTTTTTCCAGGGGTAAAAAGTGGTACCTCTTACAACGATGAACATAATCATCCGACCATTGCTGTGCCTTGTAATCTAAATATCTTAGAAATTTACGCTGAACCCCTTCAATGCGTGTCTTATATATTGCATATTGTGGGTTCCAAACCTGGGACGCATACTCCAAGTGACTGCGTACGTATGAGCAGTATAATATCTTAATAGGCTTTAATGATCGAAAACAGGCTGTAGTTCTGATTATGAATCCAAGGGCTCTGAATGCTTTATTCACAATAATATCAATATGTTGGTCATATAGTAACTTACTATCTTGTGTGATTCCAAGATCTTTCATTGTTCCAACTTTGCTGATGATTTCACTGTTAATCGTATATTTGGAATCTATTACATATTTTCGACGTGTGAAGGCCACATGATAACATTTTGCTACATTTAATTGGAGCTTATTGCATGTGCAGTATGCAGAAAATCTGTTAAGGTCGTCCTGTAGTTGTTGTGTATCGCTAAAATTACGTATGACTTTGTGTACCTTCATATCATCGGCATAGAGTATGATGATAATAATGGCGTCCACGGCCGATTTCGACCACGGCGGCTGTTCTCATTTAAGGAGCTCAGCCAGCTGCGCAGGACATATTATAGTGCACGAGCATTTGCGCAGACACAGGTGCACTCACTATTCCTTTACTCTTATAACCCGATGGGACGGCAATTCGACACGACCGGAAAGAGATCAGGCGCAGGACCGACATTTACGTGCTCTCCGATGCACGGGTGAATCAAGCACCAACTTCCAGACTACGAGCTGCTTTGTGAAAGCTTAAGAAAACCCACAAAGCGATTTCGGCCCGACCCAGGAATCGAACCCGAGACCTCGAGCACAGCAGCCGCGCTTGCGACCACTAGACCAACGAGGCAGTCAAATCTATAATACCCAACTGTTAACAGGTTACGCTTAAGTTTAATAGTAGGTACAAGGTAATTGACGGTAAAAGTTTATTACCGAACTGGTAGATAGCAAATCTGTTATGTTCTTTATGATGCCGATGGTCTGATCGCAAATGATAATGGTCAACATTTACCCACTTTATGACTGCACGCAATTTGTACTTAAAACTTTTTTGGTCAAATCTTCTTTTATGGTAGCGTCGAACTTATTTTCTTACGAAACCCTTCAGCAAACAATGTCGGTATTCTCGTAGGTATTCCAACAATATAGGTGTGTTAAAGGTTTACTTATACAGTTATGTTCCTATAAAATAAACATAAAGTAGAATCAACTTCAGGCTTGAGCGAAATTTTCAATCATTCTTCTTGGTACTTCGAAAGACGTTAAATAAATGTTCTGAAGAGGATCCGAAGTTTGACATCGCCTCCATGAGGATAATTAGTTTTGCCTGCTGTTACCAACTTGTTATTTTGTTCAGAAGCCTTAATAACTTTGAAGTGTCCCATCTATCATATCGTAGTTATTACCTACTTACCTATATTGTCGTTAGGTTACGTTAAATTTTTTCAATAAAGGTATCTTCAACTGAAGAAACTTTTTTGCGAGAAAAAATGATCTTAATTAATTAAAGCTAATTAATACCACACTTTGACACATTCAGGATGAGATCAATACGAAAGTACTGATGTCTAGTAAAATTACCCTTCTAAAGAAAATCAGTCTAATGCAAGTGCAATGAAGCAGGCAAGGGACTCTTTTATGACAGTCGCTCACTTAACCCGGTCATAGTTACACAAATATCTCCCACGGGAGCTATTTTTAACGACATTGTACACAAAATGAGAGCCGTCTAGTGTCGGCCGAATGCGTGTTCAACTGTCGGCAACGCTGTCTTGTTGATACTACACCAGTCTTAATACTTTCAATAGCAATCGATCTACTTTTTGAGGCGAATTATGTAACTAATTAACACAGATAGTTCTTCGAAAAACATTCAAAACAAGTGTGCTGCGAAATTCTTAATACTCTACGTTAATTCGCAATAAGCTGACTTTGAGCGTTGATAGTTTATTTTGACATGTGTTTTTAATATACGAGCGGGGGTGGCTATAATTAGATAGGTAATCTCTCACTCCAGATTTCGTTTGATTCTCAGTAGAAAGGAATTTTCGATAAAATTTATGTTGTAAACAGCTATTACTTCGTTATACATTTCACTTATAATCAGATGCTACGCGGGTGTAACCTAAAGGCAATTTGTGGCTGGTAACTTTCACAATGTGAGGCAAATTGTATGCTTCACACACGGGTCGTGTTGCCTTTCCGACGGACCTGTCGTCTGGCGAGACAAGTTTATGTACAACACTACACTTCGTGCCGTTACGTAAACACTTAAGGAATAATTATTATGCGCCAGATTGGTCATTCTAACTAACAATAATAGAGGCAAACCTACGCGGAATCTTAAACAGGGAACGACTTGCTAAAGTGTCAGTTATTGGAGTACGCAATAAATTCACGAGTCTGTGACTTTGAGAGCCTATGAAAATTCACAATTTACTTACACTGTAAATTTCGATGAAATTAACCAGTTATTTTCATAAAATGCTCAACGCAAAGATAAACGAATAGACTGTAAACACAATTAATCTCTGAAACTTGACATTGTAAAGATTGTATTGAAACGTAGAACACAACTAATCAAATCAAAGATTCTAAACGTTTTTCACTTCAATTAAAATCCTGAATAATATAAGGGAAATGCTTTTCCATATTCATTGCTTCAACATTTTTCTAATCCTTCCTTATATGGAAATTGGGCACTTCGCATTTCAAAGATATGACGCTGACTTCCCCATTAGGCTCAGTAATAGAATGTCGTTATTAAATCTGACGCTGTTATGTAGCAAATGTCTATAATTTAGGGAGATATGCTTTAGTATGTACGCTTAAAAGGCTGGTGTGTTAAAAGTAGGAACTGCCCCCAGGCTTCGCCATTTTACGAGCTGGCAATATTGGAAAAATGCTGGCGTCACGTGCACTCCAAACGATTTGCTACTATGAAAGTTTTTTCTAATTGTTGCTTAGCTCCACTTCACTTGCTTGTTTCATTTTGCCAAGATGAAATATGGTTCTCTCCCTAATAATTAATCAAATATTTCTTATTTTTTAACGTTAGTTAACTATGTATTCTATTCTTACGGTGGAGAATTGAAAAGCGAATATCAACTAGGTAGCTTTTAGGTAGCTACTGACTGCTTATAATGACGTCAGTTGATGAACAGTCAATGCTCCATCAATTAAATTATTTATGATTCTTTAAGTTTCCGAAATTTACTGTTCTTTAAGCTTCTTATCATACATTTTCCAACCCTTTTCGTTTTGTTGACCAAAATTTAGCTACAACTTCAATTTTTATAAATAATATAATACAATTTTATTTACTTTGTTCGCAGTGGCACTGGTGTTGGGGCTTATTGGTGATATCACTAAAATGTTCATACGGAGAGAAATTTATACTTGGCTACCTCACGGGCTCAGAGCGCCGACCAGGAGACTTCAGCTACCAGCGACCCGGGAGAGTCATCTCAGGTACCGAGCATCATAAGCTTATTTATATAAAGACGTAAAGACGAGACAAATAGCAGACAATGATCCTTTATAATAAGTACGCACTTAAAACTTCTACACGTAAGTTAGCATCCCAACTAGATACTTAATTTCTAAAGTTAAATATCCTTCCAAAACGACTCCCCGTTCTGTGCAACTTTAAGAGCATTGCCATGTCGATAAATTTTCCATTAACGTCGACACTATCACTCTAGTGACTAAGTTTTTAGTAAAAATATTCTTTGGGGAGCTACATGGAAATAATGCTGCTTATTATACCACATATACAAACGAAAATATATTTATACTAGCTTCCGCCAGCGGCTTCGCCCGCGTGGTGTGTTGATAAAAAGTAGCCTATGTGTTAATCCAGAGTATCACCTATCTACATACCAAATTTCAATCAAATCGGTCCAGCCGTTTTAGCGTGATTGAATAACAAACATACATCCATACATTCTCACAAACTTTCACATTTATAATATAAGTAGGATTAGGGTGAAGCCATCAAACGTGCATTTGTATATTTGGACTGACAAATCGAATCGCCTCAACAAGATTAATGGCGGCAACACTTGGCGCTGAATACACTTTATGAAATTATTTGCTATTGCAAAATAAACAGTTGTGTAACAAATATTGACGTTACCATTTTGTAAAGATAAACAAATTCTGTTTAAATTAATTTTGCCTTGAAACAGGTGCCATTTCGATGGCGGTGGACGAGGTGAATGAAAAGCTTCTTGGTCCAATGGGTCACTCTCTAGACTTTGTCGTGGCGGAAACATATGGCCAAGAGGAGGTTTCTATTCGGCAGGTATGTCCCCTTTCAATAAATTACATTTTATTACCCTAGTAGACGTTAACTTCAATTCAGAAGAAGAAAATCTTGTGAAAGTATTCCAATTTAGTTCTTAGATACTTTTTTCCAATCGGTTGCAAAATTGCTCGGGAGTTCATTGGGAGTGCCCCTGCCCACTCACTCGACGACCATTATTCTTTCACAGGTTGTGAACACAGATTACTCTCAGGAAATGTTATGTTATTGGTGATATCTTACGAGCTACTTCATGTAGTCTCCCCAGACATGATATTATTTAACAATAAAAGCAACAATATACTCAGCTACATTCTCTAGAAAATATAGTTCTAAATAGTTACTAGTAAAAAAATCTGATATGAATGTTATCGAATATGCAGAGCACATATTTTATTCTTCGTAAAAACTTGGCGTCGTGTACAACAGGCTGTCATCATAATTCACACGGAACTTTATTACAAGTTGAATTATGGGTAATGCGATACTACAACAAAACACAATCGATACCCGATAACGTTTACGATATGACATGCTTGAAACACTGTAAAAATAGATAGGTAAATCAACAATAATGCTTAAACTTTCATAGAATGACTTTATAGCCCCAAATACTATTGAGATGATAACTTGCAAAGCACAATAAAAAGCTTATAGAAACATTCATGCAATTTATTACAACTACCAGCCAGTAAGTATACTTAATCAGATTATGTCCCACTAGTCGCAGTTAGCACAAGTTTTATGGGCACAGACCGAAGTTTTACAATAGCCATTAGTACATCGCATGGCACTAAATTCACGTTTGATCCTGCGAAACGAATTCAATCTGCATTGTTCCAAGAAATAAAATCTCCTAGAATTGCATTAGTGCTTCGGATTTTAACCGCCACATGAAACTATCAATTTAACTTGAAATAAAACTCGTAATTTTTCAGCTGTCTTGTTTTCTTGTTAAGTAAAAGGTCTACTTGAGTGTCATTGCATGTTTACTCTGTAATCCACTTAGGCATTGAATCTCATAAAATTAAATAGCAGTGTTCAATATAAAATAAACCTTGATTTAATAGTGTAGGTACTATGTTACGAAGGCCGTCGATAAATAAGTTTTATCTAACTGTGAAGCTTGAAGTGTGCGATATAACGGATGCATCTAGTCAGGGACCAATAATAATGCAATGGCTATTCCTGCAAAAGCAATGACCCAGTAATGGTGGCCATCGACATGCAAAACACGTGCACGTCATTGAAGCGTCTTATTAGTTTAATTCAAGCCACTCTTCGCATCAAACCACTTTGGCTCGCACGCATGTGTTCGTATATTATCCACTTACCTGCAAATAAACATTACAATATCGGTAAGAAATAACAATAAGGTGAATACCGATATCTTATCTACCTATATGGTTATTAACATATGTATTGTGTTTGTTCTACATCAGAAATGAATTACTTAGGCATATTGTACACCGCATCCATTGTGATGACATCCAGGAACTGAAAAGTTTTTTACTTGAATAAGTTTCTACTTCTATTAGTTATTCCTTTTGGTAGCAAAACCATTTCAAAGCCCCTAAACTCCGGCAAAAGGAATTGAGATTCATAAAGTAGAAAAGGACCACAAAATCTTTTCACATTGTATTGTAAAAGCCAGCGAGTAAAGAAGATTGGGTCACCATTAATGCCACCCTCTGTCCGTGGGCTGACGTATCCGCAAAGCTAACGCATAAAATGGTAATCGTGGATTCCTTCCGACTCACCCGGATTCTTGGAAAAAGTATTTTCTTCGAGCAACTTTTCCAGTGTCAAGTACCCAAATGTTTTTCAATACTTTTTTAGCAAAAGATAAACCAATAATTCTAAGAAAATAGTTATGAGAAATCTGTTTACAACTAACACATAAGCCATTAACTGAGATGGAAAAGAAGAAAGCTCTTATTGAGTCGAACATCACTCAATTTATCTTTTGATCTGGTTTTGTTTACACAAATGTATTGCTATATCGTTCCAAGTCTGCTAAGTAACTGCATGTAGAACAGGAAACATCGAACATAAATTCCGCTGTTACAGGAAACACTATCTTTACAAACTTTTATCTATTAGGGGTATTTGTCTGCGAAATTGATGTTGTTGCGCAAAGTTGACATTCGCAGGCTTCGAGCGTAAAAAACGGGAGCATCAGTCGCTGTCGGTCGCATATTCTGCCATGCCGTTACACACATTGTACCCAGAAATCCTTATGGGATGCCGACAGAGAAAGTCGTTGTTACCGTGACCATTCATTTTACTTGCGTGCGTGTATTAGCAATAACATATAGATTGGAAAGCGGTTTTGTTCGTGTCAATACTGTATGCAAAATTAGAGTACCTAGTAACTCAATGCCATTACGTTACAGATAATACTGTAATTGGTGTTTACGTCTGCAGTTAGCTAGAAGAGTACCTACAACTAATTTTTCCCGTCATTATCGGTGTCCGTGTGTATTTGTTATTATTGTAAATAAAATATTCTGTTCCTCTTAGTTTCAACTCATTTCATGACAAATACTTAGATACTATTACTCGTTCACGGTGTGCTTCCCTTTACAATAAATATTTCTGTCTGTTTCAAACTTCTAACAGATAATAATGCTCCTTTTCGTTGGCAGAGCTTAACGTTCAGAAATGCGTAATAAATTAAGTAACTTGAGCTCTCAGCAGTTGATTAGAGATATTTTATTGGAAAGGGAAACTGGCATTTAACGGAGAATAGAATTAGCATTAGTCAAATGTAGCCATAAAACTGTAGGTAATGGATATAATGAACATGCGAAATAAGAACGAGGCTATTTGGTTGGCGGAATCGAAATAGCCTGCCGTCTTTCAGCCTTACATAATTTGATTATCAACACATTAGTATTTATCCTCTTGAATATCGCTAATTAGAGATCAATAGAAAATCCATTGTCTCGCGTAGATCTGCGCACCGGCATACAAGGGGTAAAGCTGCACAAAACTTGAGAACCATATAAGTTTTACGACCTATGTATTACCTATTTATAATGTATTTTCTATCGGCCTTAGATGCCTGATGAAAGGATTAATAAAAAAAATGGAACATTCACTTAAGCACTTTTACTGGACATGTTTAAAATGTAGGTACTGCAATATTTAACATTATTTCGAAACTTACGCGGTTCTCAAACAAAACGGGAGCTGCATTATATTCAGCAGTCACCAAAAAAGTAGAATGTTTACAACCGCCAACCTTAGTAAGTCGATTTAATAAACAAAGCCTTGAATGCAATTTGCGGAGACGACGACGGACATTTTAAAGTTGCATCGTTAAGTTTTTACAACTGCATAAAAAATTGTTTATGACGTACAAACGATTTTGTGAAATTTGTTTTCATTTTTATGTATATATAATTATGAAATTCGTATGTACCAGTATCCGGCAAAGAATAATTTTAAAACCGTTCGTCACTTTCTTTACCGTCATTATTTTTCAAGAAAGCAACACAGTTCAGCCTTTAGATGGAATTTGACTCAGTATTTCTATGTTATACTCCCTTGTGTATAAGCATGCTATACCTAGTTTATGTTGGGTCCTTAATAACCACGTCTAAACTAATTTGGTGGTGCAGGTGGCGTCACTATGGGCAGCCAACGTGTCGGCGTTCATTGGACCGCAAGAGACGTGTGTGCACGAAGGGCGCATGGCCGCAGCTTTCAATCTGCCTATGGTCAGCTACGTGAGTACCCTTTGAACTCGTTACGTCAACACCATGTATGTAGAGCTATGTTAGTTTAGAAAGGAAGATGTTTAAAGATGTTTAAATTTTGAGTATGGTAGTTTTGGTTGTAGTTGGAAAAGTCCGTGTAAAACATTGGTTCCCAGCTGCGTCCAGTTAGACTTTAAGTCGACACCGTCATAGGGCTAGGTAGATTATGAGTAAAGTCCCTTACTTTACCATTTTACCCTCATCTTCCGAGCCTCTACCAAAATATGTTGGGGTCGACTTCCACCATTTACCATTTCATCCTACAGAGAAAATTTGTTTTACGTAGATAATCGTAATGTCTGCGGATTAAAAGGAACATAAAATATTACAATACTGCCTTTATAATTGTGAGACATCTGACGTAATTTTAGTCCATGGGCTATATGCTAGAGATATAGATAGGCTAACGTAACCGCAAGCCGGTGATGGCCCGCCGGCAATATTGCATCCAATACATGTTATCGTGCACGACGTTATGACATCGTTCTAACACGTTTTAGCTGTTACACTTTATCGATGATGTTAATCTCCATTACTCTCATACTCATCAGTGTTTACCCAACTTGATCGATCAACTGTCAGAGTACAATTTAGCATAATCGATATATCGATATATATAAGCGTGTATAACGCTTTACCTGAAGGTAATCGTGTTTAAAAGGTTTTGACATTAAGTGGTTCTAGAGACATGAATATACGTTCCGAATGCTTTCCTACAACAGCTGATAAGACTGCACGAATATATTACCTAAAAACCAGACTGTAGAATGAATCACTTATACAGAACTCGAGGCGAAAGAGTTATACGACATGTCGTACTAAACATAAACAGTGTAAATTGCGATACTAAGCTGCGGTTCACAATAAAACTTGACATGTTTCAATCGGCACACTGCCAAGAGTTCGCGAGTTAATTGGAAAAAGAACAATATACGTTATTGATGTCGAGTTGAAGGCAACGAAACTGCAAATGCAGTCAATGTCTTATGTTAATGGAATATCACAAACTTGTCGAACTATAAACATTATGTATGGTTGGCTACGTTAGTATTTGACGGCAGCAATAAAGCCGGTTCAGCACGTGACGGTTAGCGCTCTTTACATGAGCAATAAACATACTTAACGTAGGTTTCAGTCACAAAGTATATTATAGTTGCTATATTGAGTTTCAGTGTTGTAGACGGTGTCAGTCTGAAAATAATTCATTCATGACTCTTATATGACATCGATAGCACTGCATGATCATAGTAGGCTGGTCAGATGTCATGTTATATCTCTGGTTGTCTGAAAAGCTGTAGAGACATCATTTTGTACTGATTGTGGTTACTGGGCACCGTTATTACTATTTGTTTCTTCATGGTGTTTCTTTGTTACAGTATTGCCGAGATGTTGCCAGTTCAAACAAGCGCGTATACTCGACGTTCGCGCGCACCAGGCCTTCGGACATCGACATCTCGCGCTCCGTGGTCGCCGTGCTCACGCATTTCAATTTCATGCATGTAAACATTATAACAATACATACATACAGTTACACATTTATGTTAATCGTATGCTTTACGTAGTTTACAATATTTACAACATTTTACGACAAGTAGTTATACCTCCTTACTTATTGCTCTTAATTTTATTTTGTCTATGCCCAGCTATGCCTGTTTGCAAAGTTTTTATTTCTCCGAGGGCTAGACAGTGTTGCAAAGCAATTCCCCCTGTAATTACATTATGAGTCCCGTGCAACAGGGATCGTCCTCGACTTTCCTTATTTTTTATCTCGTAGTAATAAAAGAACTTTTATACTACAAACTTAATTCGGTCCCGCAATTTCCTTCCATAAATACGAGCTATTAAGAGATTTGAGTAACCGTAAAATTGAATCGTCCCTTTGTGTCATTCTTATTAGCGCTTGGTAAAGAGGCGGGCAATTTCACTCTGCAAACTTGAGCTAATTTATCTTTTATTTTGGCAGGTAGCGTTCGTGTACCTAAAGGCTCCAAACCACGACTTTTCTCGTTTAGCGCTTGCAATAATAGCTGCGGCGAGAGAGAAGCAAATATCGGTGCGGACTGTGCAAGTGTACCGACAGCCTTATTACTACGAGAACAGGCGGGAGAACTTCTCTCGTAACCCCTTCCTGGACATCGTTCGAGAGACGTACAAAGACACCAGAAGTACGTGACAAGTTTTCATTATTTTACATTGGAAATCAATTTGTTTTGAAATGTTCTGATTTATTCTACTGAAACATCTACATGACATACTTATGCAGTTCCTTTGTCAGTTTCTAGTTATTTTCAAAAGTTGATTCAAAACGTACCTACCTTAGCAATGAAAACTTTACAAGCCTGAAGATCTTTCTATAGTATCGTACGGTTCATGAAAAGTACTGACTCTAAATAATTTCCTAAGTGCATCGTTCATCATTTTAAAGTAATTATTTTTGTTGCAGTCTACGTGTCTGTGGGATATTATCATGATCACATCGGATTAATGTTGGCGTTGGACGCTATGCAGCTTCTGGACTCAGGTAACTTATTACAATAAAAAACTGGTCTGTTACGTTTTCTATAATTGTTTTTTAGGTGGAACTTCTTGTCATAAGTACTTATTAGGAACTTAAACTTATATCGATTCATTGATACGGTCAACTTAAGAACAACGTAACAGTTTATCAAATACATAATCTTTTGCTAATTAAGTAATTGAATTATAAATGGTGGTTTATAAAAAAGTTTTGATTCAATACCAACTAAACCTGCATACTTATTTACCCACCATATTATTATGATTCCTCAACCTGAAACAGCCTTTGTACGTGAATAAAACATTTTCATCACGAAGAAACACGGTATTGATATCATTCTTGATATCGGTCCCGGTATCAAAAGAAAAGTTTCCTGATTACTGTATAAAATAAAGGTATTTGCCCAAACTCTAGTAATGCCAATAGTAGAACCTTATCCCACAATAAATCGAGAGGAAACATCCAATATGCTTTAAGGAAAATATAAGATATAATGTAATATAAGTCCATCTGTGGATATTGTACTCGTACAAAGTTTTTTTATGATGGATTTGTATGTGTATTTTCTCGTTTTTATTTTATAACCGCTTAGTCACTCCACTATAACTTTCAATCTAAGTACCTACTCGACACAAACTCATCACCAACTTTCGATACGTCAGGTCAAGTGTTCAAGCAAGCTTGGTGCGACAGTGTGACCTAATTAATAGTCGCATAGTTAGGACCTTTAATAGGATTATCGTCATGTACTGTGTACCTACTCTGTCTTAGTCAATAACTATTCTCTCAAAGCGAAATACACAACTGAAAAAGTCTCACATCCCACATGTGTCAGATATTCAGAGAATTATTCCTGTATTCTATCTCGCACGCCGCCAGTTGAGTTTATAAATCTACTTACACATACACAAAGCACCCTATTAGCCTTGTAAAGCAATATATCAAAGAGTGACTGTGCAAGTGAAAAGCTTGACTACGTGCTTGATTTCCATAAGCTCGCGTGTGATATATTTGTCTAGATCCTCCCTTTGTTAGACCGACACCAACGCCCCATTATGCGGGAGGAACGCCTTCACTCGCGTTATTCATTCTCTCTTTTCATGGCACATTAAGGACGGAAAACAAATGCATATTAATAACTCTCAGAACTTACATTACATGAATATTTATAGATTCATTTCGCAACCTATTCTGTTGCATCAATAGAGAGAATAAGTAGGCACTGCCCTGTCTGCCCCGTAGAGAAATGTATATGGTCTACCCTTACAGCGTAGTCAATATAAATAAATACATACATGTAAACACAAACACTATCAGAGCGCTGTGAGATGAAAAACACCATCTTTCTGATTGAAAGTACACGAACAATATGTTTCGGGCTCGGAAGCTATACAAATGTTCACTCATATGAAAGTATCAACACATACGCCTAAAAAGTAACCCGGCTGTATCAGAGAACTATTTTAAGATTTCCCTCAAACATGATACATGAAAATAGAAAATAGGAACGGTCATGTTTGTGACAGATAACTAATATACTGATTCTATTTATTACAAACATGTCATCATATTATGGATGACATGTTTTGCTAGCCTGTTTGTATTTTTGTGGTAACTTCGATTATTAATACAGTCGATTTTACTTAAAGGAAAACCCGACTGACCAATTTTCTTGAGCCAAGACTGGTTCGAGAAAAATATATTTCGTTTAAAATGAAAAGGGGCTTAGTTCAGATTATTGGAAAGTAATAAGCTTAAAGATCTCGGCGAGCTATTGAATCGTTATTGGAGGAAGTATTGCGGGGTGTTGGAGCGAGCTGTTTGCCTCGCCGTGAGCACATCGATCAACTGACGAGCAAATATTGTGGCTCTTCAGAAGCGGTGCTATTCAATTGCTGCACGTTTCTACACTGTTAGGTATATGAGGATATAGGTACTTCAAATAAAGTTTTATTTTTTAAATAATCTTAGGTACCTACTTCACGGTTCATGGGTCCTAATCATTATTCAAGAGCACGGTCATTAAGCCTTGGGAAGATAAACAAATGGTTACAGTCCTTATCATGCGTTATCAAATAACCTATTTAACCATAAAACGTGGACTATTGACAACTGGAAGTGCCTGGTAACAATGACGCCCTTTTTCAGATTGTAAAATACCTACAAACGTTGGAAATATAAAAGTTTTATAGCATCGTTTTGTTTGGGCGCGCAGTTTGCACCAGCCAACGGTATTCGTATGACGGATTTTCATGTGAAAGCTCAGAATTCAGGGAAAAATATTTTCACAAACAATTTTCGGGAGAATAGCAGTCATTAACTTTAAACATGGATTAATAAATAAAATGTTACGGTCTCTCAGATTATGTAACTCGGTATGAAAACAGAATTAAAGAATCGTCTTTTGTTTTTAAGTTTAACGCAAATCTAGATAAAGATACAAAACGAGACGCATTATTAAATTGTATAAAACATGTCTGGGATTTTTAAACCCTGACATTCATACTAAACAAAAGAATACGACTTTTTGTTTTTAGGGAGAATATAAGACGCAACATTTGCTCTCCAATATTTAATTAAATTCGGCATTACTGTTATAGTCTTGCTCCCTGTTAATCTAGTTATTACGTATCTCCAAACATTGTCACCACATCACAGACTTTGCCACTATTCGCACGAGGATTTGCAGCGATTGATAAGCAACGATTATATTATGTACCTATGTAGATGCTTTGTAATCTTACCGATAGACAATGTGTTTGGAACGTAGAAATCCATTCTAATATCTATCTATTTATTATTTTGTCAATTTATCCAACACAATAAACAACAAACAAAATAAAATGTTAAAGGGCTAAATTATACACTTATTTAAATTATAAATCTATTAAATTATAATTTATTTTATCTCAGGTGAATATGCAGCTATCGGCGTCGACGTGGATAAATACGAATCTGAGGAGGCAATCCGGTACCTATCTGGGCCGCTCCGCAAGGAACCAGGAGCCAGAACTCCTCAGGCTTTTCGCTCGTACCTGGCTGTAGCCCCATCACCATCACCGTCATACCCAGTGTTCGCGAGAGAAGTCAATAGAAGACTGCAGATGCCACCGTTCAACTTCACCAATCCTTTGCTTGCTTTTGGCGGCGGGAAAGTGGTGAGTAGTTCATGCTCTATATCGGGTGTGTCGTTCATAATCAAATTAAATGAAATGCGTTAATGTACTGGTTGATGTCTGTCGATTAACACAAAGAAAAAAGAAAAATACGTAAAAATAAAAAAAAATTCAAACAAAGTAAATAGAATAAAAATGTGCGAAAATTAGAACACCATATAGAAGTCAGTCATTACAAACAGCTGAAATTCTCCCTTGAAAACTGACAGCTGTCAACTGATCAAAACATTCGATACTCCTAACTTTATCTCTGCTTTACACATGATGTTGTAAATTATGAAAACGAAAAATGAGTCCTGTGGCTAAACCACTGAATGGATTATGTTATTTTTTTTTACAATTCGCTATAGAATATCATGAAGTACATGTGATAGAATTTAATGTGATTATGAACGACACACCCGATATACTTAGCAAGTATCGAATAAATACATGTCAAATCATTTTGTGGCGGGAAATAGATGACAATTTTTTTGATAAATGAGTCTGCAACGGTACAAACGTTTGTCACAAACGTATTGTCAGAACTATGTTATTTAAAGGAGTTACATATTTAAGGTCGAGTTTCAGTAAACCAAAATATTTTGTATCAATAAACCTAAATCATGCATCAAGTGTAATTATATGTTTGAATTGTTTGACTTCAAAATATAGTTTTGAATCGTTTATTTTAACTGCATCTAATTAATGCTATAAAATCCTGTCCATTGTTTTTATTGCAATGTTTATTGTCTAACTGCATGCAGAAAACAAAGCTATTAAAATGAACGTAGCAGAAAGAAGGAAAGTCGTTGTCGTACGTCAAAGTTTAATTAAAAAAATTAATTTTACCGTTTCTCGGTAAAGAAAACAGATTCAGACATCGTTAACATCACTATAGCATTTACATAATACTCTGACAAACTAATTAAACGGGACGTTAATTCTCTGTGTTAATTAAAACCTGCATCTGACACACTGGCATCATTAATCTATATACAGGGTGCTATAGTTACACGAACATGGAAACGACTACATTAGAGCGAATTATGCATCGCGTCCATTTTGCCCTTTCGTAATTAAATCTGCATCCTCAAAGTAATTAATTCAAAGGCAAAGAATGAGCGTATCCGCAACTGGGATGTTTTAATCTAATGAATAAAAGCCACGTAAAGTCCGGCTACAACTTGTACTGTTTGTACTTCATTTACTTACTCATTCCTTCATTTTGTGTAATTTTGTTGTAAGTAAGTAAATGAAGAATGTCAACGCAGGTAATGATGATGACGAGCAACACTCATCACACCGCATTGACTTTGTAAAATCAATTCATCAGGTTTTCTTACCTATGTAAATAAGTAAATTCGCAATAAATGGTTATAGTGGGCGATTTATCCAAATTATAATTATTAAAATAAAAATACTAAAATGCCATTTCATTCTTACTTTTTAGTCTGTGAGGAACAGCGCTTCCGTGGAAATATTTTGCTTCCAACCGGCTAAGCTGTGTTTTGTGAAGGGTATGAGCGCCGGCGTAATTGCAGGCACAAGCGACATATTTCATCTTTGTTTCTCAGACGACGGCGCATTTGCTATGCTTTTGTTATTGTAAACGCTCAAACGCGACTCTTCTGCTCATTTTATATTACTTGTTAATCGGATTCAAAGCTTAATTACATTGCACAAGTTCGTCATTCGTGCCCGAAAAGATGTTTTACAACTAATATGAATATGCTAAAGGACGTAATGAAGTTAGTTCCATTAAGTTTTAATAAGTTTTATACCCGGACATTTTACAATCCTACGCTTTATATAACCAATAGAGGTAGGCAGTTACCTGAACACCGGACCCCGCCCGGTTATCTGACCCTCTAAATGAGTTTTCGTTATTTCACCGCCTATTCGACCCCTAAATGAATTTTCCTAAAGTTGACACCAGGCTTAATGGCTTTCTGGGATTACAGCATGTGAAAAAAGGTCGTTTTCTGTTCATTAATTTTGATTTAAATTGAGAAGTGAAGAATTTAATTACCTGACAACTTAGTTCAAACTACCACCGTGGACTTATCTAGGTATTAATTGGTTTAATAGATTCCTGTAGAGGCGGCATGGCTACACGACTCCGTGTGGGTGTATGCGCGTGCGCTCGCAGAAGCGCTCACCAGTGGCGAAGGGCCGCGAGATGGAAGAGCTATTGCAGCGAGAATGAGGAACACCACCTACCATAGTGTTATGGGGTAAGAGACCTTATTTCATCTTCGTAATATTTTTCCACGTTCACATTGTAAGGCACACTACTGCCTACTTTCAAGAGGAAATCAGATGTGATGTCTTTATATAATAAATGCGAAAACAATGATCAACATGGTCAACGCTATTACGGTTAAATTGGTGAACCGATTTAGAAAATTTTTGATTTCGAGATCAAACACCAGATATTTGTACTCATTTGCATGAAATTACAGGAAGCCCGGTTGAGCCAAGGAAAAATAAATAAACTTTTCGATTTTTTTACGATAAAAGAAAAAAGGTTCAATAACACGAATTTCCGCGCATGATTGTTGCAAATTAACGTAATTTTCAACTCCAATCAGATATAAAAACGGTCACTGGTAGTTCAATTCTTACTGCCACGATTCGTGGCCCACGAAGTCAGATAACGAACTGGCTTACCCTCTGGTTAGGTAACCGCGACGTGCTTCTTTGTAACACAGCTTAGAGATTGTGGCTTGGCTAACAGAATTAGAAGCGATATAGCCAACCGCTTAGATAGTTGAATCGACAATAATCTCGATCGAAAAATCGTGTCGTCTCACAGATTCAAGAAGTTCTTTAACTAGTTTAACGTTTCGGAAAACGAGTAAAACTATCTGCTCTTTTATATTTGAAAAGCCAAAAAAAATCTTCGTCCCCTTTTCCACGGTTGCTTTGAAACAATTCTCAAAACAAATAGTTTTCGTGTTAGGTCCCCATATTGCGTGTTTTTGTGCAGCGACACAAAAGCTTTACCACTTCCTCGTTCAATTAACAGGTCAAAGCTCCGCTTTTATTTTTGTTTTGTTTGTAAAGATTTCATAAAACAACTAGGCCGATACGAAATTCTTTGGTAATATTATAAGAAACTATTTAGAACATACGGAAGGTGACTGGTTGCAGGCTGTGCAGTATTTTTAATTAATTCATAATTTGAACGATGCATGAATGAAAAGGAATTTGTGTGGAATGGGATGGCGTTCCATTATGTTTTGTAATGGAAACGTATACCAAATTTAGATATGAAAATGTCTATACTATTGTCTGGTTTTCCCTCCTGATCAGTTACTGGGTGCACATGGACGAGCATGGTGATGCGGAAGGCAACTACACGCTGCTGAGCATCGACCCAGCGAAACCGCCAGGCCTCTACCCTCTGGCGGTGCTACACAAGTCCGCACCAGTAAGTTATTTGATAGAACTTGACTAAGACCTAGCCAAAGCCACGTGTTTCGCAAGTACAATTAAATTTTAATGAAATTGCGTAAATAAAATTATATTTAAGATAGAATATGAGATATCCTATTCAAGATTATCCTTGAATTTTTTCCAAAAAATTCAAAGGTTTGCAACATTTGTACGGGTGATAAGGCTAATGATATAAATATCTGCATGAAAACACTTACATCTACATGTAAATAGATTCGTTATCAAATATCCGAAACACGTACGCACAACGATACTCGACGTGCCCCGAATAAACGGCATCTTTTAACCGTTTACGTCACATTTTGGCGTGGAAGATGCACTTTGGTGCCAACCGGCGTATGGATTCAAATCTGAAGATACTAAGGTCCTTTAAACTGGAACAATCTGTAATCCTATAAGCATTTGAAATATTTTCGCATGTAGGTAGGTACCTAATTTATATTCGCGTTCTATTTCTGCAGAAAACTGTTTGATCTAGCGAGGAATTTTACGGTAATTTTTATAATACTCGACCAGAAAAATCAGTTCGTGGAAATCGTAAAAATATTTATTTGTCACAGGAAGTTCGATTTTTACGGGAGATGGAGTGGCCAGGCGGCCAGGTGCCCCTCTCCGAGCCACCGTGCGGGTTTAGAGGAGAAAAATGCGTCAGTAAGTAACACCAGTGTTTACTTTTAGACTAAGTACATTTTTACACGTTGTCGCGAACACCCGTTGTTGTGAAAAGTGTAGTCACTTTTCCTTAATGCGGAACTTATGTTGAAAGCTAATAGAATCAGCAAGTGGGCGAGAGTACTCCATTACGAACGGGCAGCGGACAGGGTCCGACCATTTTGTTTACTGGCGATCTAAAAAACTAATATGTACTGTTAGAGCTCGGGTCGGCATTAAGCGCAAGGTTTGTAAGCGACAGTAAGTGGGGTGGGTCGTAAAAGTGTCGTTACGAGTCGTAGTGACAAGCAATGCTGAGCAGCGGGCCATCGGGCGCACGCTGCGCCGCCGCCCGCCGACATCGCCACCTAATGCGAACGAACATAGCTTCACACTACTCATGACGGCCTCACATACTCACTTGTGACATGAAAATACTTTAAAGCGCTATATTACGGCCTAGCAGTCCTTTGTTACGTACCTACATTTTACAAACGAGAGTAATACTTTCAGGTCACAAGTCAAATTCTCAGAAAGCAATTTCGACTCAAACAGTAAACGAAAAGGGTTCGCCTTCATATTTTGCTTACAACAAAACATGTAAAAGCCGAATAAAATCAGTCAAAGGTTTATTGAAAAATAATCTTCCCTCCACTGAATAGTTTAGTGGCTTTAAGAAAAACCTTTTACTTTGATATTCAATGTACGTACTTAGTCATAATAATATCTCGAAGAGGTCATTCGTTTAGAATAGTATTTTCATCCAACACTACTTAGTGAAAAGGAAATCGGTTTTTCTGCAAAGAAACAGTCCATTTCAATTTGTTGAGCTTTATTGACGTGGAGATTTTCTTGAAAAGAAATTGCATGAAGGAAACGAGCCTTCATTCTATTACACTGATAGTGGAACCAATTAACTGAACTATTTGTAATGGCCAGTGCAATCATCTTATCTTTGCTTCTTATAAATGTGTAGGTAATGTGGATTTTTTACCTTTGTGTTTATTTTATACTTCTGTTCATGAAATAGTTCATATAGCGGAGCCATACTTACTTCCTTTGCTCGATCTTTCAAAAGTTCTTTGTGTTCTAGTTCAGCGTTGCGAGGAATCCAGCTCTTTGAAACTAGCCATAAATTGAACACAAGCGTTTATTACAAGTAATTAAAATTCTTCAAAGAAAACCCTATTCCAGCTCAAATTAAGTTCCAAAATTCAATTATGACATTAAATTCCGTTTTCGTTTCGCTAATTCTCTAAATAAATAATGTAGTCGAGTCGGGATTAATGTTTGTTGCAAAGATTAAAGCCATGTCATTCACCTCGGCGTTGTTTTGAAGTATACACTACATTTCAGTCAATCTGGTGATGCACAGACGACTCGGTAGGTCTTGACTGTCTTTAACGACGTAATAAACTGAACTGTACCTAATTCCTTCTGCCTTAAGTTCACTAACTTTTCTAACAATGTCATAAAATTCAAAATCACGCGAGCGTAAACATAGTTAAGAATCACAAACAAACAAATTAATTTGTTAATATGGCACTTCAAACCTTTCGTGATGTTTCAATTCATTACTGGATTACTGAACTATAAAACGTCTAGCGAGTTTTATGCCCTAGCAATTTTATTCTTAGAAAATAGTAAACTTATCAAGAAAATATAACTTTTATTAAAAGTAATTTTATCTTTTATTAATTTTAATAAGCAATTTTTTCAAACGTAGGTCATATTGGAGCATGGGCACTGGGAGCTTCGGGAGGCACATTAGCACTGCTCGCTTTAGCAGCCCTAGCGCTATACCGTGGTTGGCGCTACGAACAAGAGCTGGACTCACTGCTGTGGAAAATCGACTTCCGAGAATTACATCTGCCTGAAGAAGAACAACGAGCGAACAAACTGAGTAGGTAAACCGAACTTGTACATGTTGTCTGCATGCACGCTAAAGTTAACTATTGTTTGTAGGAACTAGGTACTTTCTGTACAAGAGGAATGCAGGTAAGCTTAATATTCTGACGTACTTAGTAGTTGTTTATATTGTATGCTGCACTTGCAAATTCTGCTCCCATAGAACTACAGCTTATATGTTTCCATGTAAGTAGAGCGGCCTTTAATTTTCGCACGCGACGAAAAAGCGGGTTATCATTCCGACACAAAAATGTACTCTATATTGCAGCCTTTTGTTGTCTTTGCCTATGAAATGAATTTGCTCATGCGGTATGAAATTGTTGATGGGAAATATTTCAACGAATGCTCCACTCCAATGAACAGTTTTATAAAGTTCAATGCTATAGAAATATTGGAGTTGAGAGTGCATTCTTTTTATTACCTAATGTAAACGGGAGTACGAGTTGGTGGAGTGTCAAATAGTGTTAAAAATAGAAGTGTGTATTCAGTCAGTTTCTGACGGAGTTATTTTTTCAGTACCTACATGGCCTCAAAAACATGATGTAGGTATTCTAATTTTAAGATTTTCTAAATTCTTTACGAGTTGATCAGAGCTGAATTCTTCCAGCAAGATAGCAATGCGGGCGGTAACGTGTCTTCTTCAACCAATGCCGTGGCCACCAATGAGAAGAACGGAGGCAGCACGGGCGGAGTGCGGTCCAGCCAGGTGTCTCTCAGTTCCAATCCGGACCTGGACTTCAGATACTCGGCTATATTCACTGAAGTAGCGTTCTACCGCGGCCGACTGCTCGCTGTCAAGAGAGTTCGCAGACACCATATTGATATCAACAGAGAGATCAAAAAGGAGCTCAAAATCGTAAGTTAATCAGCATTTTTGTTATACTTTTATATGACACACTTTCGAACATTATGATTTGAATATTAACATAATCCCCTTAGTTTCATAAGCAATAAAATGTACCTATTCTATTAGATAACTACCTATAAATACATCGATCAATATTTTACTCATTGAACTGTACAAGCTCTACCTTAACTCATAAAACATGGTCTACGTAATTTACTTTGATAAATCCTTACGGCATTACATGGGGTTAGCTCAAAGGCTTTCCTCGTAACAAAACAAACAAAACATTTCTCTTTCAAGCTCGTCTTGTATGATGGGGCACCGACTGAGACAAATCGTTTTAATAAATCCGATTTACTGAACTGATGCTGCCGTACCTATATATTAGGCACAATAGAAATAAATAGCCAGGTTTATCCAACGAAATATGTGGTCTTGGATGTTTATGAACATCTTTTATCATCGTTACAATACATGATTATAGTTTCACTGTGCTGGTAAATACTTCTACATGACTATATTAACTTCGGAGTCCTATTTCGTTCATAACGTAACTTCGTGCAGCATTTTCCAAACTACTCCTACTCTCACTATCAGATGAAAAACATAATTATTAGCCTGGAAAGATTGAGATAAATTATTAAAATGTTTTTGAAGTGGGTGATAAAAATGAAAGTTTAATAGGTATCTAAGATTTACTATATCTAAGGGTTTACTTTTTGATGCGAACCTCTCTGATTATGCAGGACCTACCTAATATTTTAGGGATTTGTTGTCTCCACATAGCACCTAACTAGAGATTTGTGTTCACTTAAGAGAAAAATTGAAAATAAAATTTTCCAATCACTGAAAACTATTGGAATTTCAGCTAATAAATTAAGTTAAGATCTCGTGAAAGGTGATTTGTTCAGGTGTGGATAAATACTTTGTTAGTTCGCAGTAACTTACAGCTGTTTGTTCAGTTTCAGTTAATAATAGACTTTATTGAAAATCTTTAGAGTATAAACTCAAATAAAATATTCCAATAAGTAACTGAACTTTTCTTAGAACTTGTAACGAACTTAGGTAACTTTCGCTAATCACTGAACATATGATATTTGTCTGCTACTGTCTGAATGTTGAATTTGTGGGCTCAGGAGCTTTGAATATCCAAGATTAGAAATTCCTCAATAAATAATATAAAATGCTTAAAGAAAGAACCTATCTACCACATATTATATTGTATTTAGCCGTTCGTTTTTTCGCTTACGATGGGAGGAGTTCCTATTGAACAGGGTAACTGATAACATTAATTTATTACTCTCTACCGCGCCCACACAATCCGAATATTTTCGTTAATGGTCTTCGGATAAAAATCGGAGTCATATCCGAGCGCAAATGTAGGAAATTAGGCACATGCCTTTGAATTATTAGTATCTGGCTATCTGCCACGGATATGGTAGCAGGGGCGGATCCAGCCCTAAGAAAAAAGGTTGTGGGTATATCCTTCCAATATTCTTTAAATTCAGGAGTCCTCAGATTACTTATGTGAAAAGATTTATTACAACACCTAGGTTATTTTACAAATCCTTGCTTTTATCTTCTCAAATAGATTCTGCTAGCAACAAAATAAATAAAATAGGTACCAATATATTGCATTATACTTACTTATGTAGGTAGCTGTACACAGAGTACCTACAGTGTACACTGAATAAATAAAACAGTAGAGAATTCTGTTTTATTTATACATTCAGAATGTATAATAGCCGTATTTGCTGGGTATTGTATCTCCAGCGTGCAATAATAAACTGTGTGTGTCGGCAGATGCGGGATTTGCAACACGATAACGTGAACGGGTTCGTCGGCGCGTGTATCGAGCCGCCCAACGTTTGCGCCTTATCCGAATACTGCACGAGAGGCAGTCTCAAGGTAACACAATATAAGGGTGCATCTACACGGTGCAAGTATCTTGGGCCATGTTGAGGCACAGGCGCAGTTTACATGCTTTCAAAAACGTGCGAGGTCCAGCGACTCCCGCCTGTACCAAAGCAAAATACCTACCCACTTGCTCGTCACTTGTCACTTGCGCATGTTAACTTGCTCCAGCTAATTACACCGTGTAGGTACACCCTAAACTATATGTATATTTTCTATTTTAAATATTGCAACATTCAAAGATAAAAATCTTTGGCAACATACTCGTGTCTGTAGTTTAATGCTCCATTTTTCACAGGACATTCTTGAGAATGAAGATATCAAACTGGATAACATGTTCATCGCGTCTTTAGTGGGAGATATAATTAGAGTAAGTTTCATAGATCTATCTACCTACCTACACGTTGATTTTATGCGGTGCTAATGTCGGTTAGGAATTCAGGGGCCCGATTCTCCTAATTTTACTTAAGCGACGTACGATTCACACTCGACTGCGATCCAATCACGACTCAATTACGATAGAAGCGTATGTATGTGGCATTCCGCTATTTTTTCTTTGAAATAAACGTTTTTATCCTTTTCTGTCATTCAATAATGAATCATTTTGTCTGCAAATGATTTACGATTGCAATATGATTGTAGAGCAAACTACCGTACCTATAGACCAAAATCACCAAAATAGCAGACCAATCGCAAACCAATCGAATGTCGTTGGAATACGATTATATTAGATATAGATCGATTATATTAGTAGCAGAATGCCCGATATGGTTAAAACTGCTATTACGATCAAATTGCGATTCAATTTCTATTAGATTTTGACATTATTAACTTCGGTCCCCAGGAGCTTATAAAAATATTCATCACTAATGCGCAAATCCTACCAAGTGATTTGCGATCCCATAAGTCAGTGGGAGTTTGTGTTAGTACCTACCTACAAAAATTCTTGAAATACGACGGCGAAAGGCCAATTTATATTTTAAATTATAAATACTCATCATGCATGCAACTAACAAAATACATAAATACAACATATTCACACATTATCATTTTCCTTTCATCCAGTCAGGTAAGTAAAGTAAGGACTTCAATATTTCTTTTCCCAGGGAATGATTTTCATCCATGAATCACCGCTGCAGTTTCATGGTGCACTCCGACCATCCAACTGCTTAGTGGACGCGCGCTGGGTCGTTAAACTGGCAGATTTCGGATTAAAAGAATTTAGAAAGGGTGAATTGCCTCCATCGGAGTCAAATGCCTTGAGATCTCATATTGAAGGTAAGCGATTACTTCATTTGCAGATATAATTTACATAATATTGTGAACATGAAATTTTCTTTATCACCAACTTAAATGCCTACGAGAAAGTAGGTACCTAATAGTGTGTAGGTTTCCTTTTTCATCAACCCTCCCACATCTTCACAGGTTTAGCATATTTATCCCCGGAGCTACTTCGCTCTGCGGGCTGGGGCAAGGAGACCACGAACATGACAGAAGAATTACACGACGGTTCCCCGCCATCCGACGTTTACGCATTCGCACTAGTCCTATACGAGCTGCATACTCGACGAGGTCCATTCGGCGGAGACGCGTTACCAGTTCCCTCGCTGCTGCATAGGATAGCGGCTCCCGATCCTGCGCCTTACAGGTAGGTATGTGTCTGAGCAGTGAGCTACGAGACCTTAGTCTAGATACTAACCATGACGGCTTATTGTGCTCTTGCAAACAATATCATGGTCTGCTCACCAGACATTACTTAACAAAAGCGTATCATTTCTTTCACAACTTATTTTTTTATTGAAATGCAGTTAGCGTATTGGTTTTTTTAAATAAGTATGTAATTAAATAATGATTATTCTAAATTGCAGGCCTCCGCTAGATGCGTTAACTGCTAGTTTTGATTGTGTAAGAGAATGTTGCACTGAATGCTGGGCAGAAGACCCGTCAGCTAGACCAGACTTCAAAGCCATCCGTACGCGGCTCCGACCACTTCGGAAGGGCATGTAAGCAGCTTTACCAATATTTGGCTGTACACACGGTACAATTAAGATGTAGCTTGAATTATCTACCCTTGCTTTTTTCAGGAAACCAAACATATTTGATAACATGATTGCCATGATGGAGAAATATGCGAACAATCTCGAAGCTTTAGTAGACGAGAGGACTGATCAATTGCAGGAGGAGAAGAAAAAGACTGGTTAGAACTATTTTTAAGCATTGTAGTATAGCTATCACATAGCTTGACTTATTTTACCTTTACCTATTTGCTGTATTTCAGAGGCTTTATTAGAAGAAATGCTACCAGCACCGGTGGCCGACCAGTTGAAGCGAGGTCGACGAGTTATGCCAGAGAGCTATGATTCCGTGACTATTTACTTTAGTGATATTGTTGGCTTCACAGCCATGTCAGCGGAGAGTACTCCATTACAGGTAAACAATGGACGTTCAGCTCACTTTGCCCACGTTGTGATCATAATATTATATTGCATGTAGTCCTAACAGTGATTGTGTTCTGTTTACAGGTGGTAGATTTTTTGAATGATCTTTACACATGTTTTGATTCAATATTAGAAAATTTTGACGTCTACAAAGTGGAAACTATAGGCGATGCTTACATGGTCGTAAGTATTATTTAGCAACGAATTAAGTACTTGCATACTTTTAATTTCGTATTATTACTTTTACTTAAATGATTGCTTATTCTAGGTGTCGGGCTTGCCAATTCGTAATGGTATACTCCACGCAGGCGAAGTGGCATCGATGGCTCTAGCTCTATTGTCAGCCACGCGGGCATTTCGCTTACGACACCGGCCTGATCATAGGTTAATGTTGCGAGTCGGTCTACATTCAGGTAAAGATAATTATGAAACGTTCTTAAATAAGTGTTTAAATATCAATAAATTGTCTAATGTGTCGTAAATTACGTTTGTAGGGCCAGTATGTGCAGGAGTAGTAGGACTGAAGATGCCCAGATATTGTCTATTTGGAGACACGGTTAACACTGCCAGCCGTTTCGAATCGACAGGAGCGCGTAAGTAACAACCTCAGATGTTCGCTTATTGTCAGTACGCTATTTTCGAAAGGCGAACGTCACCTACTATTTACTGATAATTTCGGTTTATTGCAGCCCTAAAAATCCACTGTAGTGCAGCGTGCAAAATGTTGCTTGATCAACTAGGAGGGTATATTCTCGAAGAGCGGGGTATAGTCTCAATGAAGGGAAAGCGTGACCAGGTAACGTATTGGTTGCGAGGCGAGGAGCCAGCCGCGGCCGCCGCCCGGGCCAGACGTAGAGCGGCCAGAGACAATGCACAACCACCGGGAAGCACAGACAAACGAGGACAGAGGAGCTCCCTCAAAACTAGGAACTGGAAGAATCAAGTTGGTGGCCTGCATAGGTAACGATCCATTCGAATTTCAAGTTTTTTTTTCTATATTCAAGTGTTTACTAATTGGTTGATATTATTATGTTTTAAGATGTTGCAGTTTAGAATCTCCTAAAAAATTGCGCTTTGCATCCGGAAATCATTTGGAATCTCATACGGACGGCGTTTTACATCATCGCAGCGATGAGTATCTCATGGAAGTAAGTGCTATACTGAGGGATTATAAGGTTTTGAGGACAAAACAAAATATGACATTTGATTTTGGTCCTCAGGTGGTTGGTGAGGGAAGATTGGCTCCAGCGCAGCGATGTGACTTACTAGAAGCACCGAGCCTCCGGCAAGAATATACGAGTGTGTCCTGTCCTATTATAGAGCACACGGAATGTATCCCGACCCCGGCCATACCGGCGTCCGAAGAGCCACTACTAAGTTTGGACAGTAAACCGTGTGAAACCAAGCCGTGTGATATCAAACTGGTGATCAACGGCTGCTCCTACAATGAGCGCGACGGCGCCGGCATCCCACTGCTCGCGGACGCCTAATGCATTTGTACTTAAGATGATGTAACCCCTAGTCAGCAGGCACGTGGCAGCGACACGCATCTCTAGCTACTGCGGCACACGAGTCGAGTCGCAGTAGCCTGATAAGCAACTATACGTATTAGGTATTTTGTGAGAACTGCTGTGTCGTGAGTGACGGCGAAGTTCTACCTAAAAGGTTGGAGGTAAACTCTCGTATCGTATTTACAAGTGCCTCACGACGCTGCACTTCTCATATCGAATGACAATGTAATTGTGATCTACGTCAGTATTATTAAGAGACCTTGTTCAATAGAAATTATTTAATAACATTAAACTTATTTCACAATTGACGGTAACATCGTTTTACTTACACATATTATTTACAACATCATTTCATATACATATACATATAGGAGGGCGGGCGGCTCAGACGGCGGACTCGGTGTCGAGCAGCGGCGGCGCCCGGCGCAGGTCGCCGCTGGGCACGCGGGCGGCGCCGCTGAAGAAGCCCAGCAGCCACGAGGGGAAGGGGAAGCGCGGCGCCTTGCGCTCGGTCGCCTTGCCGTCCGCCACGTTCTCCAGCGAGCGCCAGCGCTTGTAGAACTCGATGTAGCTGGCCTCGGGCGCCTTCCGCCGCGGCCGCTCCAGCTTGGTGGCCAGGCTGGTCTTGCGCAGCAGCGGGCTGTCCTCGTCGCGCGGCGCGTCGTCCGTCACAATGCCGATGATGGTGCCGTTGAACACGGGGTCGCCGCAGACCGTGGCCACGCCCACCTCGTGGTCGAGCGAGCGCGTGGTGTGGTGGCGGCGCATGCGCACGGGCGGCAGCACGTCCAGCGAGTGCGCGCGCAGCGCCCAGCGCTCCGCGTCCTCCGCGTCCGCCTCGCACGCCGTGCTGGACGCGATGGAGCTGAGCGCGTGGCGCGGGCGCGGGGCGGCGGGCTCGGGGCGGGAGCGGCGCTGCGAGCTGGGCGACGCGCACAGCGGCGCGGGCAGCGAGCAGCGCGACCCGCGCATCGCGTCCCCGTCCCGCGCGCCGCTCCACAGCCGCTGCCGGATAGTGCTGCCGCCGCCGCCTACAGCACACACATTCAATCTTACTATACAATACAGAGCATTCCGTAAATAACAGCTCTACGTTAAAAAGGCTATGTCACCGATTAGCATAATATGAAAGGATAGTTAATTGAGGCAAGTTAGTAACCTACCCGAAAGTGAAGGATGCCTGGAATCTGCTAGTCTGGGACTTCGCCTGGGACGACGGAATAGTGGCCGCTCCTCGCCTTCAACCGCTCTCTTCTGTATAGCCTTCTCTGTAGCACTGATCAGCCAGTATGTCTGGAGCTTTAACATTTAATTATAAATTACTAGATGCATACTGGAGAGATTGTGATCTTTGGCTGCCATTACTGGCAGTCAGAAACCAGCATGTCAGACAACCAGTATGATCAGAGTATTGTGTTGCTCAAGAAACGAAGAGGTCAGATGGGCAGTCGCTCCATATAAAACACTAGTATTCACTTGCTAGTTTAGACTGAAGCCAATCCCAACATAGGAAGCTAGGTAGGGTGGTAAGGCCTATTTTACATAAACGTAAATTTTTTTGATAACCATTGTCTACTTTGAAAATTGAACATAAATACTATGGTAAACAGTTATGTTAAGAAGGCAGAATGGCCTCAATCCGTAAAGTTTACAAACCTGTCCTTTCCCCTTGATAGGTATAGTGCCTCTAGGCTCGACGATGTAGCCGCCGATCTTGTCGAGCGCCTGCTTGCAGCTGGGCGAGATGTGTATCTTGAGCGGCTCGCCGTTGGACTCCATGCGCGAGGCCGTGTTCACTGTGTCGCCGAACAGGCAGTAGCGAGGCATTGTGAGTCCCACCACGCCCGCTACTACCGCGCCTGAAGTATGCAAATAATCATAGATATAGAATAGTAGATAGATTGGCTGGTAGTGGATTTTAGTGAAGCCTAAACGAGATACATCAGTAAGTAAATATGTGCTGCCTCGACTTCGACAACGATATTTGCAGTATTTCTTGATTTTGATCATGGTTCTTTTTTATATTCATTTTTTTTTATATCGCGGGTTTTGTTACTGACTCTTGATAAATACTTGGCCACAATTTACAGGCAAAACCTGTTCGTTTTTAACTCATACCAGGTCTGTCATAATCTGTCACGCATTGCAAATCTATCAAAAGGTAGTAGGATCCTACTATATGACAAATTATCATTATATTTTAGAAACGGGATATCATCGGGCTTGCGAACATTTAGCGAAGGGCAGCCCAGAATATTTCAAGTACATAATTTTTTAGTAAAAAAATAGAGCTCTTACCTGTATGAATTCCTATCCTAAGCTTGAGTGTTTCGTTCGGTCTATGAGATATTTTGTGACTTTTGACCGCGTTCAGCAGTTCGAGCGCCATCGATGCGATTTCACCGACGTGTCTATCGCTATTCCTTATCGGGAGACCAGATACCTGGAACAAACAACACAACCACAAATGAAGAACGAAAACTATATATGTACACATTTTTTCGAATCTGTGTAATCCCTTTGATACTTTTAAGATTTATGTTATACGTGAAGGATGATCTTTCAATAGTTAATTATTTGAAAAATGACTATGGAGGTTTGACACTTTTTTTTCTTGTTGCAAAATCTGTCAAACTGACATACTTCTTCTTTAAAAAAGTATAAAAACTCACCACCATGTACGCATCTCCGATAGTTTCAACTTTATAAACGTCATAGCCTCTAATAATCCTATCGAACACGGTGTACAGGTCATTGAGGAAGTTCACGACTTGGAGCGGTGTGCTCTCGGCCGACATGGCGGTGAAGCCCACGATGTCACTGAAGTAGATGGTCACCGAGTCGAAGGACTCCGGCTCCACACCCTCGCCCGTCGTCAGCCGCCGCGCCACCGACCTGCAACAACCGAACAATATACCCAACCCTACAACTAAACAAACAAACATCGTTGGAACACACTCGGACGAACATAATAATTTAACAACTTACCAACTACGTCAAAATCATGCGGCTACAGTCTAAATTGTTTAGCTACGTGAAAACATACACTACCTGTAGATATATACATAGTCCAGGCACTAGAATAGTAAGGTTTTGAAAAAGGAACTACAATTTTTTAACTTATTTACTACTTGAATATAAAAGTGTAAAAATTATACATAATAATTAAAATAAGTTATTTATTAATAGAGAAGTAGGTAGTAGTAATATATTAAGCATGCTCATCTAAAAATTATATTATCAAAAGTGCAGTGTATTGAAAGAGTCCACTCGTGCCCCAGTACGAAAGTTCACCGTAACACACTAGAAATCACTTGCAAAAAGCTATAAAACGGGTTAACTACTGAAGTCTGCCATCACCGACAACGACGCGTTGCCACCGCCACAGTCCCCAAGCAAGCGCTACTCTACTCAAACTGTGATAATGTAAGGTGAGCCACGTGTCATGTCTCCAACACTCGTGATGAGCCGGCCACCTGCCTCACGCAAACCATATTAAACTACAATCACCAATAGGGAGTTAATTACCTCAAGACATTTTCACGACATTTCTATAATGGATTCAACCTCCACATCTGGAAAAGAACACAAGTACAACAAAGTGAATACATTAAATTTTTAGACGACGTACCACTGTTTTACATCAAGTCCATGTCGATGTTTCGTAATGTTTTTGATGAATGAACTATAATATGTGTATAAGTTTGTTTATAGTACCATTATCAACATTATCTAGAGGAGCCAATAACACTAAGCATCAGTAATGTTTATGAATTCGCATTATTCGCTAAATGTCCTAATGTGGTTACTTGGACACACAAAGCACGTGGGATGTTTGCAATATAATGCACTCTAACATTTTTACAATACGCTCTACGGAACTTACTAAATCTACTTATATAAAAGCAGATTATTTATACAACAATCCTGCAATAAAAACAAAATTGGGACTGATCGGCTCTACCGTTACAATGTTAGAATACCTACTTGTATCCTACTTGTACGGGGAGGAGGGGAATATTCACATAGTTTGGGCTAGTTATCACAGACTATGAGACTTGGACTAAATGTAAACCAGTGCGCACAGTACTGCGGCATCCAGGGATGTGATACAGCTTGTTGTATTTGCGTCTTCCTCAACTGTGCTCACATGTATATTAATTACACCGATAACATTACAAACCTTCGAATTAGTAGTAATATAACAATTAGATGACGCTAACATATAACACCAATGTACACAGAATATTAATGACATGTACATGCACATATCAATATGGTTACCAGTCACGACTGGGCCCTTTAAATCAAGTTTTTTTTTTGTCAAAAGTATTTTTTTAATGAAGTATTATTTACATACAAAACTCATAAATGGAATAGTGTAAATCCGTTTCATTTCGCAACAACACTACTATCATGTAATAAAATAAAATAACTTACTTTGGTAGCATCCTATGTAATAAGTCTTCGGTTTTCTGTTTCTCTTCAATCAGTAGCCTCGTTCTCTCGTTGACTAGTTCTTCTAAATTATTGGCGTATTTCTCCATCATATCCATCATTTGGTCCATTATGTTCCTTGACCTAAAAAAAAATAAAAACACATTTTTTTTTAATCGGAACATAAAATTTGAAATTGGAACATAGAATGATGGCCAAACAGATTACAAAGAGAGTTCAATCAAAGGAGGTTTTAATCGTTTTTACTCACTTGCCAGACTTCATTTTCTTGAGGCGGCTTCTAATAATGGGGAAGTCGGGTCTCAGATTGGGGTCTTCAGCCCAACAGTCTTTCATGCAGGAAACCACGTACTCTTCGGGCGCAGGGTCGAGAGCATCCGTGTTCGGTCGGAACACCTCCTCACCATTTAGCTTTGGTCTTTTCAGACGCTCTATAATATCTGTAAGGAAAACAGGCGTTATTTTAATTCTAAAAGTTTTATTTCAAAATCAAAAGTCATTTATTCAAAGTAGGCTGAAAATCAGCACTTTTCGAACGTCAAAACAAAAGACAGCCCCCAAAACGCCCGCCCTTCACCACTTCCTATGTGTATTTTAAATGTAACTTATATTTCACAGAATACATAGGGCGTTTTTGGGGCTGTCTCATAAAATATTTTACGTTCGCCTATTTTAAATAAATGTTTTCTATTGAGAAGAAAAAATATTTTATGAAGATTATCATCAGATATCGGTATTTTTGGACCTTTGAAATGTTATGCAATTTTGAGGCACCACATGTGCCTGGCCATCTAGTTTTCTTTTATAAAAAATATGACAAAAGAAACTTACCCTTAGGTTCAGTGCCTGTCAACCCAAATGGTCCTCTCCTAGCTATTATTTCATAGAGAATGATGCCGAATGCATAGACATCACCCTTCTGCGTGCCTCCAACTATACCGTTGGGGTTATCCATCTCCCGCAGTAACTCTGGAGCTTTCCATAATAAGCCTAAAAAATATGACAAAATATAAACACATGTTACATAAACTAATTGATATAAATCAGGCACTTTCTTTCTAAAGTGTTCATATTATTATTTATTAATAAAAATTGTATAAGTCCAAGATACCTCTGTAATATTGATGCTCCCCTATAAATTCGTTTTCAGCACAAGATCTTAGCTCATGAAGGCCAAAATCTGCAACCTGCAATATTAACGTACTTATTTATAAATATAATAATGAGTAGTATTATAATCACTGGAAAAACGAAATATAACAATAGTGGATAAGGAAATAAAAACATAAGTACCTGTAGCATCCACCTAGATGTAACAACACAATTCGAGGATTTGAGATTTCCGTGATAAATTAATGGCGAAGTATGAATAAATATCATACCCTGCAAGAAAATAAATAAAGAATTTATTTAAAAAGGTACAGAACACATAAAGTCAACAAATCATGGTAAAAAAAAAAAAAAACATACCTTTATGAGATCATGAATTAGGGAAGATATGAACATGGTGTCCAATTTGATATCTTCATTTTCGATTATATCCTGAAAAATTACAAAATTATCGTCAATACATTTGTACGAATATTTTTGTAATTAGCGACCCGCTCCGGTTTCGCACGGGATAACAGTTTTACCCACTATTTAATGTATGTAATTATACATATAAACCTTCCTCTTTATTCAGTCTGTCCAGTCAAAAAACCGTATGAAAATCGGTTACGTATTTTGAACATTTAAGCGCACAAAGGAACATAGGGATACAGGGACAGTAAAAGCAACTTTGTTTTATACTATGTAGTAATAAATATAGTGTACTTACATACAAGCTCCCTTTGGCACAGTAGTCAGTGAGTATAAGTACTCGCAGCGGCTCCACCACGGCGCCTATGAACGAGTTCAGGTTGTCGTGTCGCAGCTCGCGCAACAAACGCATCTCTTTCATTATCTCCCGGGGAATGTCCTAGCAAATACACAACATTACAGAAATCTACCACATCTAGCAACTACTTATTTCTAGGTAACTGATTGACATACTTTCTTCTTGGAGAACTTCAACTCTTTAATTCTGACGAGATTCCCTTTAAACTGCGCAGTTGTGGTGAATATCTGAGTGCAGCACCTGCTCTCGCATGATATACCGCTCGCCAAACTCAGCTATAACATAAAAACAAAACATTCGAGCTACGTCGGTGGTGACACCCAGAAAAACCAAATAATAGCACATAAAGTCTGCACTGTTTACACAAAAGCCAGCGCTTGCCTGCGCGTCTATTTCCGGTAAGGGGTTACCTTACTAGGCGACCACACGAGACCACTGTTCAGATATCCAGCAATTTCTTGAGGATCAATCTTCCACAGCAAGCCCTCGATTTCTTGCTCGATCTTCCACTTGCGGTATATGCTGATGGTGACGACGAGAGCGCAGAACAGCGTCACAGCTAACGTCCCCGCCACCACCAGTGAAGTTATTTGCGAGTCGTCTTTAGGACATTTCTCGTTTAGAAACCCACAAGAAGGTTCATCTTCGGGTTTCACACTGTCTGGCCAGTCGATAGGCAAACGAGGATTTAACTTATATTCCTGGAGAAAAAAAGAATCAAGTTTATCGATCGCTGTTGAATATTTCAAACATGGAACTTTATTTTTTTCTGTGACATGTGCTTACAGGGAACTCTCGTTTGTTCTGGTGGAAGTGTCCGACGGGGATCATGCTGTGTGTGCAGTTGACATCTCCGTCGAGGTTCTTGGTCGGCTTGTACGCCAACACGGAGAAGTTACCCTCCGAGTCCGCTCGCTCGTCCAGACGAATCGACATCCCCGATATACCTGGGAAAAGTTAATGATCTAACTACAAAATAATAATACAAATTAATTGAAGTTTGCTATTACTTAAAATATGTTGTATTTGAATAATATTTCTTGCATCAATTGCAAGGATAAGTCGACATATTCTTCCTTGATATCAAACGCGTCCAAATTCCTCAAAATCTAAACAGTACCATTTCGTTCCGTTTTAACTTACTTTTATATGGTGAACTTTGAATCATCTTGGCGACGATGCGCGTCCCGTTGGTGGCGATGCTGCGCAGTTTAACCTCAGTCAGTGGTTCCGTACGAGTCTCTTCCTTTATGATTTCATTCAAAGCCTTCGCGTACAGTTTCACCGAATCGTACAGGTACGCAGCGTAGATCGAAACAAACTGTAAATATAATTATTTCATTTAAACATCCTTTTCTTTCATTTTCAGTATTAGATCGGGGGAAATCAGTCGGGAGAATCAGTCGGGAGAGACCAGATAAGAAACTCAAAACAAAGCCAAATTATTTACTGAACCGAAAACCTAGGTTTAACTGATGAAAAATAAGTTACATACAAACCTAGGTGTAGCTGCACTTAGGGGTTTAACCGTAACATGTATAACTAAATAAGTGCTTACAAAACGTAACTGACCTTACTAAACTTGCTGCCAATAATAGGGTATTCTTTGAAATTGAAGGGCGCTATAGTGTTATATTTGCGAACTTTGTTGGTGAACTCTTCGTAGCTACTAGAGGGTTCCGACGAGACCACGACTAGTAACGACTGCGCTCGCTTCTTGAACTCCACCTTATTCGGACACCCTAGTTTTAGCACACGGTCCTCCGTTTCTGGAAAAAAATACTAATAATTACACATGCTGTTTATATGTATTAACTGCTTGCTGAACTAAGAAAACTACGTAAGTAATTCTAGGTCTTAAAGGCAGTATCAAAAGCGTCGAATCATAATATAACCAAATTAAATCAAATTTCGATATTAAGGCCATCAAGCCAGGTTAGCTCTGTTACGTGTATGTAACTCATCCCTATAACCATAACCAAACCAAAACCAGCCGTGAAATTGCTTCTCAACTGAAAATGGTTCGGTTATCGTAATAGTTAAATGGTGCAACTGACCGTGAGAGAATCCTGGCTAAATTGATAATTGCGACGTTTCTCTGTTGGCATTTTCGTAAAGAACTAAGTATGTTATCAAACTACACCACCAGCTTATGACTGACGTATGAACGCTTTGAAACTAAGTAGACATCAATAGTAAAAACCGGCCAAGTTGGATTAGGAATCGCGCACGAAAGGTTCCGTACCATTATTTATAAAACGGACAAAAAAACTCGTTTGTGGTATGGGAGCCCCTGAAAATAATTATTTTATTCTAGTTTTCAGTATTTGTTGTAACAGCAGCAACAGAAATACATCGTCTGTGAAAATTTCAACTCTCTAACTATCACGGTTCGTGGGATACAGCCTGGTGACAGACAGACGGACGGACGGACGGACGAACAGAGGAGCGAAAACAATAGGGTTCCGTTTTACTTTTGGGTACAGAAACTTAAAAAGAAATGTCCTCGTGTCCAAAACATGTAAATAATAAGGTACATCATTTCTGTTTGAATTAACTAATCAATTATAATGTGTCATGGACTAGCTACAAACAATAAGGAAAACGGAACTGTATATGTTGTTGACAAAATATTATGCAAAAAACATTCAATGACTGCGATTTCTAAATCAGAAGCAAATTGTGTACTTCCCGTTGGTCTACACGTGTCATTACAAAATCTTTAGGTTATAAATATCCAATAGATAATTCAGAATATGTCTCCCCCCGCAAGATTGCCAAAATATATTTTAAACTTTTGAAACACAAACGGTGAGTTGCACTATTTAGCATAAAAATAATGGAACCATTTTAGGTTGTTAAATCGCTGATTTGACCAATGGGCCCAGTATACGGCTGGTTACGGTTTGGCTATCGTACATTTATATACTACGTATGAACTTATAAAATATACTTACTTATCAGATATTTCAAAGCATCTTTGGGTGAATAAGTCATCATATCTACGAATATGACCATATATTCTCCTTTGGAGAACAGTTTCAGAGATTCCATAGCAGTCATCATGTCTATCAGCCCACCCGGTGAGCCCAAGAAAACGTATACTGGAAAACACAAAAACATAATATTAATCAGGAAATCCAATCAGGCCCAAGTTCACCGACAGTACAAACGTCCGTTTTTTCATAAAACAACTGTTTACTTCGAGTTTTCGAAGTAAAAGCAGTCAAAATTACGACCGAATGGTAAAATGAAGTTGGCTGTCAAATTCTGATTTATAAGAAGTTACATACATGCTTAAAATTAAAAGTTACAAAATAGATACAACAGTTACAAAATTGTTGGTACATATAAACCTAGTGATCAAAAATCATCTTAAAAACTGTGTATCCCACTCACTTCGAGTCCTATTCTTGGTATCCTGTATGAACTGGTACCAGAACCCCGGCGCGCAGCAAGTCATCTTCTCCTCGCAGCACTTGTGGGACTCTATAACAGGCCGCTGGTGATTCACCGTCATGTTATTCTTCTTAGCGTGATTCTCCAGTGTCAGGGCTACTGTTACCCATGACTCCTCGTACAGAATGGAGAACTTGTTCCATCTGTAGTACCGGAGCAGCGATATTACTGATTTTGTCGCCTGAAATGAAATAGAATACCGTTATAAATAAGTAGCTTGAAAAGTAGCTTAAACGGATAAGTGTGTAAATTACATTTATATTATGTTGTTGCTTACCTGAGCACCAGGAGGCTCCAATCTCGCAAAATTCGACAACGTCGAAGTTTGGTAATCCGAACATTTCTGTAGCAAACACACAAGTACATTAATATAATATATCTTAAAGAATACACATAATGTAAGAAAGCTCGTCCATCTGTACGTATCGTAACCCTTCTGATTACTACATAATTCTCAAAGTCTCAAATAACTGATTAAAATAACTTCAACAAAACCCCAGCCCACCAGATCAATAAAATAAACACCCTAATTACAAACATTTACCACTTCAATACAAAAATTCCTTCAACAATACGTACATAAGAGATCATGGGCAGATTCCTGGACTGCGCAATAATAGCTTCAGTATGGCAGCGGCCCTCGGGTCCGAAGAAGGCGACGACGCCCGAACAACTCATGTCTGTCAGCAGGCGCGTCGCCGTCACCGTGTCGAACTTCGTGTCGTGCCATTCTAAGAGAAGCTCCACGTCCGGCAGTAGTTCTGTGCTGTTGTTTAGCTGGAAATTCAATAGACCTTACAGGTGCCTGTGTCATGATTGTGTCTGTTAACGGAATTTAGGGTGTTGGATAGGTCCCTTTTAGCCATTGGGAACTGTGGGCATCTGTCCAGGTGTCCACAGTACTTAGTTGTTGAGATCCCAGTAATCGAAGGGAGAAAATACCCTGCCCTGAAGATAGTGTAAACTTAAGGTCACATAAACAACTTTCTGCGTTAGTTAAAACAGGGATCAAAGTTTCCCTTACAGACAGGATAACTGTAACCACATAGCAATGCATGTATATTTATAGGATATTTATTTATGTACAAGGAATTCTAAAAGTTAACTCGACTTGTTTGCCCTCGAGCTAAAAATAGCTGCGGAAGTGTTGATATGATTTTGCGCTGATCAAACAAACTTTATCATTGTACAAGTCCATCCAAATTTAGAGTAACATTTTATTTCGCCCACTTTTTACAGTACTGACTGAGTGTAATAAGATCACTAGTAATTTAAAATTGAATGAATTATTAGGGTTGGTATCCGTGTAACATTACACGTGATTTAATGTGGTACTAAAAATATCAGACGATATGCGATGGGGCTAATGGAAAGATTCAGAATGTCCTTGGCTAGATTTATCAAGTATTATCTGAATTATGTGATGGGTGGTAATGGGAACAGACCTCCTCGAGGGCGATGGAGAGTGCTCCGGAAACAGTGAGGCCTTGTCGGTCGCGCAGGTCGCCGGTGAGGCAGGGCAGGTAGCCGATGGTGAGGTTAAACTTCTTGGCGGCCAGCGAAGGCTCGGCCAATAGGCTCAGCGCCGCAACTACCAGCAACTGCGCGCTGCGCCACATGCCGTCGCCTTCACCACGACACGCTCACCTGGGAACAACAACAAAATAAGCTATTTAGGTGTGTCCTATTATATTCTGCAAATTAGATTATGTTTAAGTTCTATACTAATGATGATGATACATTTTATGTTAAGTAAGTAGTGTTAATCGCGACCAAACAGACAGTCTAAATGGCAATAGCATTAAAGTAATTCCACAAGGTGTAATTGAAATAGAGCAGATAAAAAGTATTTTTCTAAGGTTTGGTATCAAGATAAACCCTTCATGGTTTCATAAAACTTCAGAGTCATTGTCCTATTGCGATAAGAGGATGATTGGTCGATAAAAGGCGAGCTGAAACAGTGTGCGCTTTGATCTCGGTCAGCAAACGTAATTATTGTGATGGCAATTAAAACTTATCATGATAAACATAATCACATATTTGTCGTGGTGTGAACTTAAAGAAATTAGTAGGTAGACACCGCCTATTACAATTAACTTTTTAGACCACTTGACGACATCGTCGTAAATCTTATTCCTAAAGTAAATCTGTTATTGGCCGTTTTCTAAACCGGCCTTAAGTGTGCAATGTGTGCATAGAGAATCAGTAGATAATAACTAAATACACTCACTAATATTATACGTAAATAAGTTACTGACATTACTTTCATTCTGCACACTGTTGACACAAAAAATCCCTCCTGTTACGGTCATGGCCCGAAATGTAAGATCCTTATTTTTGAGGACTATTATTTAAAGAATTTATTGAAACACTAGATGACGCGACAATGAGCGTGTCTATTTCTGTAACTCAATAAAGGGAAGTCTTCCTGCAGCGCGTTTTCCGCCCTCAAATGTAGGAATTGCTTCCATGCTGTCAAGTAAGTAATTGGCTCGCAGCCGGCCGCCGATTAGACCAATTGACGTGCCGCTGTTTTGACAACATGCACCTCGTCTTCTCAAAACTTATCTTCAAGTCGTGCCACACACCTTGAAAACTCTTGATGACTTAAAAATGACAGACGAAGTCAATGCTCTCGTTTAGTATTTCTTTACTGATAACTTTTTGACAAGCTATAGATATTGATAGATGAGCACTATATTTGGCTTGGTGCTTTGTAGTCTGTCGTTACACATAAACGCTATCTACCCTTAGAGTCAATAACCGCACATAGCCCGCAGTGTGCGATGCAGCGGAGTCAGCATATTGGTGGCACCTAGCAGGCTAATCTGGGCGTTCGCACAATGTCAGGCTAGCCGCTAGCTCAGAGGAGGCGTGCTCACAGGCCGCAGCACACGCACGAACGCCAGCGCCGGTGAACCACGATCTCGCCATGAGATAACGCCCGCGATAACGTTCTCAGCGTCTATTTTTAGAACTTAATAAAAAGGTAATATGATTATGATTAAAATTCACGCAATAACATACGCTCCCCATAACGTTGAAAAGCAAGCCAAACAGTGAATTTTGCGTATAAATATTGAACCAAAAACGGAGTACGGCAGAATGAGCACTGTCTAACTGTAGTCGGTAGAGTTTCATTAGCTAACTACTTGCTGTATTTCCTGGAGTTGTTATCCTTTTTATGCTAAGGACTGTCGAGGCAATTGTCATTCTTTTTGTACAGCAAGCAAGTATAGTCCGACTGTTTTATGAAAATCTTATTAATGTTTTGTTTTAATTTGAAGAGTCAAATCAAATATTCTATTTTATTCGATGGTCTACATAACTACTTTACTATTTCATTCAAAACTGCCCAGCCAATATCACAAGATCATTCAATATGCGTGTTCACCACTTGATGATCCCATATTTTAACAAGCGCAAATAACCAGCCCTGACCTGCCAAGTACGAGTGTGCGAGTTCGATACCAGGTCAGGCCAGTACCGTCTTCTTTTTATCATTACCTATATATATGTTATTTACTATCTATGTCTATCTTGTGGACATCAGGCATCACAAAACATTAGAAGAAATCTGAACTGATGACCGTGATGATTAACGCTAATTCCTTCTCTGTGTGACAAGAAGCCTGCGACCATCTCTGGGACAATATATACGCACGAGTTCTACGTGGTACCGCGATAAGCTTTACTTTTATAAAGGTAGCACGTGGCATTTCCATTCGGTTTTATTTTAGGACACAACAAATACATACCACACTTTATTGGTTTTATTATATCAACTCCATGTTCCTATACAGGATGTATTTTTAACACCTGTGCAAAAATGTGAAGTAGGCATCCTAGACTGTCTACTTCCTAAAGCAATTTAGTGTTGGTAAAAAAAAACTATGAAGCGGAAACGCGACATGCGATTGTTGCGTATAACATGACACATAGCACGAGTTAATTTTCTTGGCTATACTGGAATTAAGTGCTTCCCATTTTTGATCACCCCAAACTTTTTAAGTGGCTTGACCAGTGTTGGTCCTTGATAGCCAAGGATATTGCTGTAATGAGTTTGCACTTATGTTCCTATGCTTATGCAAAACTAATTGTCACGGTTATTTTGATAGTACAAAACATATTGGGCCTAACAAAGTACCTTGTGGGACACCACAGCTAATTATTTTCAAATAAATATGTATAGAAATTCTATAGTTAATGTTATGGTATTAAGCAGCACTGCAATGAGTATCATGGATATGTTTTATGATTCAAAAATATTCCTTCACTTTCAGTGATAAAAATAGCCGGCAAAATTCCAATGACCACTCACGCACCGTTTTATACATTGGTAGGAAATAAAAATACCTATACCTAAGCAGAGAAGTGCAATTGCGTATATTTTTCTGAAACGCACAACAATTTGTCTTTCTAAAAGAATTTTGCTATTACATTTTTCTTTTAGCATTATAGCACCCCAATACTGAATGTCAGATTTATCTGCAACCTTTGAATGATGAAATTATATTGTTAGTTTTGTGGTTTTGGTTTACTACATGAATACCAGGAGGTCCCAACAAGGATCGCAACGAATTAATTACTGACTAATGTAAAGGCACGACGTAAATCGCAATATTCCTGGTAAGTACGCCTTATGGTTCATTACGTCACACATTTATTTAAGTTAATATTTGTAACCTCGACTTTGGTTACATATTTACATAGTTATTAATAGTACGTAAAATACATAAGCTAGAGGCTGAATCAGCAGTCAGATAACTCCGATCCAGTGTGAACTTAGCAAGTAGACGATTGACACTAAATAACTAGGTACTTAAGAAGGAAATTCAATCTGAAAATATTTTGACGGCCTTAGACTTTGATTTCTACATGACTAAATATAATAATGCTCAAGAAATGTTAAATGCTAAGTTCACGTAATATTTGCTTATGAACATATGGATTTTATTTCGTATTTATTTAGAACAAAAAATCTCTAAGGACTTCGCGTTTGTCAGACGTGAATATCTAGTGAAAAACTGACAGCTTGACAAAAAAACGCTTGCGAAAAGCTTTATCTAGACAATTTTACATGCTTCATCTAACTTGGTCCCTAATTCGTATGCGGTGGTGCTATGCAAAACTCTTTGCATGTTTTATTTTCAATTTTTGCCTAACATTGAACAGAAAAAAGCAAAAAATAACTTTAAACACTACGTAAGTACCAACTAAAGCATGTCAGACTAAATAAAATTTTGTCGTGTCGGGGGACCGCTTTAATTTATTAGCCTAACGTTAGAAGTAATTATATACTACTAGGGTAAATACGCCAAATGTCGGCCCCCTTAGCGATTTTCTGATTGCGGTTCGCTATAGCACCGTCAGTTTCCAACGAAAGATAGTTTCTGATGCGGTTTTGGATAGTTTGATTAATCTATGTCATGTTTATAGGCATAAGATTGATATTTCTACGAAAAGAAAAAAGTAATAAGGCTTAGATGCGTCGAGAACAGAAAAACCCTAAAGTCGGCCATTCACGGCCCAAGGTCGGTTGCGTTTTTTCCAAATGTCGGCCAGGTATAGGCTGTTTTAAATTAAGGCAGTGACAAATATTATTAACATGATTTATTTTAGCAGAAGTATACATTTGTAATTGTATTTGTTTAATTTATAGTAAAATATTTTTTTTGTTTCCCCTAAACAAAAAAAGTCGTATTCACGACCAACCATTTATATTTTTTAAGCTAATAAGAACGGTTTAATAGATAGCAAGTATCAAACTATAAAGCTACCATAAACATGCCTACAATACTGTCAACTCCTACATTTAAACTTAACTCCTATACGATATAATGAATTATAATAAATAAATTATTTCATTTTGAGAAAATGAAAAAATATAAAAGTATTTTTTCATCAGCCTGTATAGTGGCGCTTGAGTTCGAGGCTGGTCGACATTACGATTATTTACGACTAGCTTCTGCCCGCGACTTCGTACGCGGATAAAGTCCCTTATGCCAGCGACTACGGGGTCAGCAAAATCAAAGATCTGAATAGTCTGATATTGAATTTTAAGGGCCCGTTGACTTGAAAACAACGGAATACGCATAGCCATTAGAAACGTTCCATATATTTAATTTTTGTACTTCAACGGCAAAAGCACAGCAGACTAAACAAAACGCTGAGAACTGAATCGCAAAAGACGTGACCATACGGATAAAAGTAGTGATTCTAATTAGTCCGCATTTAAGTTGTGTGTGGCAAAAATATTACACGTATTAATACGTTAAAAAACATTAAATGTTACTAAGATGACAAAGTCGTGATGACTTAGTGGAAGTCGTGGTGGTTTAGTGGGAAGAGAACCAATCTCTCAAGTATGAGCGTACGTCTTTGATTCCAGGTCTGGCAAGTACCTGCCAATGCAACTTTTCTAAGTTCGTATGTACTTTCTACGTATATTTTGGATACCAATGACCGTTATTTGGAGGGGATGTCAGATGCCAGTAAGTCTGACCAGTTTTACCAAGGGGTATTGGGTTGAGCGGGTAACTGGGTTGTGGAGCTCAGATAGGCAGTCGCTCCTTGTAAAACACTGGTACTCAGTTGCATCGTGACTGGAAGTCAACTCTAACATATTTGGGACAAAGGCTCTTGAGATAATAACGACAATAATAATGAGATATAAGCACCGCAGGACATCTGAGGCTGATGACGGGGAGTAGCGACCCCGGTGGGCTATATATACTGAGTTCTCCAGGGAGAGTATACTGAACCCCATCTCCGGCCGGTCGGAGTGAACCATAACGGGGGTTAGGTAGGTCTCACGCCTCTGGCTTGGCTTGGCCGTCCAGAGTGGAGTCGCTAGAGCAGGGTTAGTAGCAATGCTCGGAGGATAGGTGCCTCGTGGTAAGTGACCCACAGGGAGCGCGTAATCTGCGTTTAAAATCCGCCGAGGTATCCTCACACTTCAGCCGCTCATGTCCCTGTTGCCCTCTTGTTGCTATTCAGTGACTGATTCCCGGAGGCCCAGTAAGTGAGCTAGCGAGTCTCCACCTGCCATTTTTACCATTTCACCATTTTTACATGTATCTAATACATTGTCATCGGCACGTGCCATAGTTCCCGTCGTTTCCCCATTCCTAGTTCATTAGCATCCCATCACAATAGCCCAAGTAGTTTTCATCAATAGTTAGCAATGGTATAGCACAGAACCGGGGATTGTCTTTTTTTTAACGACGTCCACCGGGGATTGTCCTTGGGTTCATTTCTATAGTGTATAAAGGAATAATCGTCGGTTTTGTTTCACCATTTCATTAAAGTTGTCTCAAAAGGGCTTCAGCCCCACGTTTGCCTCCCAAAAATTCGGAACTCTGTAGTCCCGAGGTCTGGAAGAGACATACAAAATAATAATGAGATATAACGCAACAAATTCGGAGAGTGGGGGCTCGTGACGCCACGTCTAGGTATGTAAAATTTGTACTAAGCAGTGACTTAACACAAAATAAATTCAAGCGTGTTATATCTTCGTTATTATTTGTTTGTGAGAAGGAGAAAAGAAAAAATATGTGTCCATTATTTTAGGATTATCTAAAGGGGTCTACACACCAAAGCCGCTGACCCGGCGGCACAGCCCGGCGGCTTAGTGCCGGCGGGTTAACCCGGCGGCTTCAGAATGTCCAAGCCGAACGACTTTGCCGGCGGCAATGCCGGCGGCACGACTGCCGCGGCATGTAGTGTTCTAGTAATTGTCAAATACTCTATGAAAGCCGGCGGGCAACTGACTGAGTGAGTGGAGAGGGATGCCGTCGGCATCGGCATGCTGCCCCGCCGGCTTGCCCGCGCGGGCGCAAGCCGGCGGCATGATTGTACAAAATACGGCCGCCGGGTGCCGCCGGCGTCAGCGGCTTTGGTGTGTAGACACCTTAAAAGACGGACTAATTCCTTTTTTTGATTCACCATACCACCTATTTCATAACATTCATTTCTATACATTTCAAATGTAGTATTGCTCTTGAAGTTCCACATCAGGTGTTCCAGATCTTCGATGTATATACGTCAATAGAGAGTCCTTATCAGGTTGAACCACTTTTGCTAAAACGTCATACCTCTATATGCTATAGTCTAGCTGGGCTCCTGGCGTTCCACATCAGGTGTTTTACATCTTCAATTTTTATAAGTCAATAGAAAGTGATTATCAAATTGAACAACTTTTGCTAAAACGTCATACCTGTATATGGTACAGAGAAGCTGGGCTCTTGGGGTTCCACATCAGGTGTTCCAGATCTTAAAATTTATTATCTCAGCTGAAAATGCTCATCATATGAAACAATTTTTGCCATGGCACCATTTTTGTATCTCTTATAGTTTTGTTGGTCTGTTGGTGTTCTGCATCAGGTCTTCAAGTTTCGAAGATAAATTATAGCCTATATGTTGACCAGGCTTAATACTGATACAACAAAGAAAAAATCATTGAAATCCGTTCAGTAGTTCCGAAGATTAGCGTGTACAAACAAACAGACATACAGACATACAGACATACAGACATACAGACATACAGACATACAGACAGAATTTTTTTTTTGGATTTGTGCTCCATTACTGTTTCTAAACCCCACCCAATTATTATTTTTTAAATATATTCAATGTACAGACACAGTTTTTTTACAGATTTATTATATGTATAGATTCTAATGTCGGCCCCTATTTCTTGTACCTTATTTCTCGAGATTCAACTAATATCACCCCGGCCGTTATTTGGCTATTATAGTTCGGCCATTCAGAGAATGCGTTCCTGACACGTCGCGATTGAACTGACGACGTAATAACATTCATTGATTATTGATATAATAATGTTGTTTTAATGCTCCTCAATTGTTAAAACGGTAAACAACCAGCAAAAATATTTTTATCGTAACTGCAACGCCATTGCAAAGTTACGTCGTCAGTTCAATCGCGACGTGTCAGGAACGCATTCTCTGAATGGCCGAACTATAAACGTAAAATAGATCTATTTGCCTATAAGCTTTACAAATTCTCTTGTTAGACAACGGAATTAGTACAATAGGAATTTATAAAATAGACTGCATTTGCTTTAAGTCGGCCACGGCCGAGACTCCGGTTTTAAGTCAAAACTGTTGTCCTAATGGCGGCCTCCTATTTTTCCTTGAAAAATATACGCAAAACGCTGAAAAAACTATCTTAAAATATAGTAAAAATAACCCATTAGTGAAAATCAAGCTTAAAACAAAAATAAATAAATGTTTTATCGTTCTAATATCAATCCCCAAAATGTGAGTATTCACTTCGAGTAAGCTACTTTACGTGCGAATTTGATGTTTCAACGGCGCAATCGCTACTGACGCTCAGTATGAGAAGAGTAAGTGACAGAATCGGATAGTAACGATTTGTACGTATAGAGTATAAACCAAGGTTGCAATTCGAGGAGCAAAACTAACACTTCAATTACTTTTTGAATGAATGCAAGCTGAAAATGTACAGACGGCCGAAGTTTGGGGGGAGGCCGACATTTGGCGTATTTACCCTACATTATATATACTACTTATAACTTTTTATATAATTGTGTTTAGATACGTGTTTTTTTTTTTATACGAGTGTTGTAATTAGGTAGGTATCATTTGATTTATGTAAGTATTTTTAAAGGTAAAAAGCGGTCCCCCGACACGACAAAATTTTATTTAGTCTGACATGCTTTAGTTGGTACTTACGTAGTGTTTAAAGTTATTTTTTGCTTTTTATAGGGTTTAATTGCGTACTTTTATTGGGTCGGGGGTTTTTTTAAATTTATAATTTAATTTTATTTCATGCTTTTTGAAGGAGCTCCTTAATTTTTCCTTCCTTCATTTAATTTCTTTTATTTTAAGATGGGTTCGCTATATGCGATCACGGCCAAAGGAAGCTGTTTAACAATCCTCGTGACAAACTGGCTCTGGGAGAATTGCACAGATTAAGAATCAATAAAGATTAACTTTTGGTCAGGGACAGGGTCAGGTTCTAGATTTTCAGCAAAAATATAAATCGGTTTATCCGTTTCATTCCGGCATTCCAGGGTTTCATCCGTCACATCCCATTTCCAGCATCAGGTTCTCGTCAATTACAATCATGAAGAGAACTAGTCAAGACAAATTCAACGAGCCCAAACTCGATGCGTTTACTAAAAGGCAGTTCAGGGTTACGTCTCCTATCTTCGTGCCCTAACAGCAGACCAGCTCAGCGGTTCCAGAAGACATTAGTGTTTCAAATTTCAGATCCCACATATGCTTGCAAGTAAACTGAGCGTGTAACATTCCTATCACACCTATCAAACGAGCTGATGACCTTGAAGACCTGAACCGATTTCCAACAAACATAGCTAAGAACACTCCCGAATGACATTCCTTTCAAACAAAAAAAACCGCATTACAATCGGATCATCCGTTTGGGAGCTACGATGCCACATACACACACACACACACACACACACACACACACACACAGACACGTCAAACTTATAACACCCCGTCGTTTTTGCGTCGGGGGTTAAAAATGTAAGAGGTAGGTACCCCCGTTTCCTAAAAACAATGTTGACCCTTTAGATAAAGTCCTATTGTATTGAAATTGTTTCCAGAGGTTTTAAAAAAAACAGCTTTTTCCCACAAATCCTCCTGCTGACTGGTGATACAACTAGAAAACTTCAGTGTAACAATTCAGAAGAGAGAGTAACGGAGATGGCAAACCATATGCGTCAAGATTATTAATAAAACGGACAATATATTAATAGATTATAATGTTAATATTCCGCTGAGTTATCTAGTAGCAATTTTATTGCTTACTAAGCACTTTCATTGGCATGCCATAATACTTCATTGCTTCCGTTGAACATAAATTTTGAGCAGCCAAAGCCCACACGTAGGTAATACGTACCTACTGACTGCAAATTGATGAGTTGAGTGTATTCGTATTGAATTTTCATAACTTTATTTAGCCTAATATAAACCAATAAGTCGAACAGTCGGCACGTGGAGCAATTTCCAAAAGTTGAAAAGTTATAAAGATTTGCAAAGAGCGTCTTTTCTAATTATTTCAAAATAGAGGACTTGAAACTGGTGAAGTAAATTACTCATCACCTTATTGGAGTTCGGTATTCCGTGACAACAGCGCTAAATGTTTAATGCCATGGTGAACATTGTACCTACTTAATAGAAAGAAAGAACTTCATGTGATCGACAGCAGTAAAAATATTGTGCGATTTGGAGTGTGTCGCAAGCGGAATAGTCCGTAACGGTATCGATCTGGACAAGACGATGTTTGGCCTGCCGCTCCCGACCGCACCTACCCTAAGTTAATAAAAAATCGACCACCCCACGTCTCCGACGACATACTGACACTATATTGTTTTACTTATAAGGTTGCGATTAGCTCTACGTACTCTGCGTAGTTCATCATAGCAGACATGTAAACCTATCTACATTTATAACATTAACTTACACGTTCGAAAGTTGTTTTTCCTTCATGGTGTTGGAGAAAATAATGAAAGTTTTGACAAAATAGACGTGTAAGTCTGGGAATATATCCTTTAACTGAGCTTATGTACACCTTTTGCTATTTCATAGATTTTATCATTCAGACTCATATCGACAACCCCTTAAAGTTATCATTAAATTCTCACTCAATCTGTAACGTTCTTACAATTATCTAATAGTTTTTTTTACGTCATGTAATCTAAGAATACTTGGGTAGGCAATGGAGACAAATCCAATGTATCCCTGATTTTCATAATTCTTTCAGCCGTTTCGAAGATATGACGTACACAGAATATTACATTCACGAAAGACGCGCGGAAAAACAACCCCTGTTGGGCTTGGGCAAAATTCAAGAAATATTTCAAATAAGTTGTAGATGAGAGCAATAGTAATATTCTTGAATCCCAGATTCAGGGCTACAAAACTTGTCCTACCACTCTAGCAATGAAAGTATCGAATAGAAATCGTAAAATCTTAAAGCCCCAATGCCTAAGTTAGAAGCTACGACTTCAGACATCTTTGCTTGGAAAGGGAGAATAAAACTTTCGAATTATCCTTCTTGGCAGTCGGGTAAAAAGTATGGTTTAGTTAGGGCCATACTACAGTACCACACATAAGCTTGAACAAAATTCGGACGGTGAACAAAATAATTAAGGTGAGGATTTTATTCTAAAACGTAAAAAATGCCTGTAACAGGATTTTTTTAGTTTGTATGGGGCATAGACCAGACAAGAAATTAATGTAAGATATGGATATGATAAGTAACTAAGATAGTCGGGTCACACCCAGAATCCCGTAAAATTTTTCGGGCGACTGTACCTCTTCAACCATGTGATATTTTCTTTTTATCCTTATGCCAGAAGTGAGCAAGCGGGGACGCGGGGTCATTTGCAAACATAGTTAGATCCGTTAACAGACAGAGATGTCAATTTTAATTTTGCAAGTGACAGTTGCAGGCCCTGCAAAAACCACAAGAGCTTGCTATTCATAATTTAAAATACTGAAAAACTAGAGAAGGGAAGAACAAACAATATCAGTAATAAATAACTGTTCAGACTTTTATAGCTTCAGAAAATTGGTATGCATGAAGATTAAGATATCAATTTAGTAATATACCAAGTACCTATAAGTAAATATGTGCTATTTATAAAGCTAATTATTGCTGTTTCATAATTTTCCTTGAATGCTTATTTATAGGTGCCATCAAGTAGTTTCAAATAGTAAAATATTGTTTGGTGATCTCTCTGTAGTAACAAACATACTTTACCCACAATTTAACTAAGAATATTTCCTAATAACACTATAATATCCTAACTATTATAATACAGAAGAAACATTTTTGTCTGTTTCTAAAGGCTCAGATGCTACTCAATGGTTTTAAAAATTCTTTCACTGTTGGGAAGCAAGACTGTCCCTGAGTAACATAAGCTATATTATCTTTATGAAAGAGTTTTCCTAGGACGAGGGCCAAACTGCGGAAAACAGTTTTTCCTACCCGTGTGTAAAAATATATTATTGACAAGATGTGAATTCTCCTGGATACACCATGAATTTATGCAAACATAAAAAAACCCGCATCCCACCAGCAATCACATCCTGGTATAGAATAAAAAAATAACTAACCTCATGCACCAAGATTTAGATATTTTGTTCAAGAATTATTTACATCTTTACTTATATAATAAAGGCCCGGTCTTTCACTGTTGAAAAGCTAGTCCTCCCAAGTAACAGGCAATATTTTATCCCGTTATGGGAAGAATTTTCCACGGGACGCAGGTGAAACTGCGGGAACACGGGTTGTTTATGTTAAAACTAAAAACCGGCCAAGTACGAGTCGGACTGGCGCACGAAGGATTCCGTACTATTATTTATAAAATGTTCCATTATTATAAAACATTTATAACACAATCAACCAAAAATTAGCAAAAAAATTATGTTTGTTGTATTTTATTCTAGTTCACTTTTTTATATAGCGGCAACAGAAATACATCATCTGTGAAAATTTCAACTCTAACTATTACGGGTCATGAGATACAGCCTGGTGACAGAGGATGGATAAAGGAGTGAAAACAATAGGGTCCGATTTTACCTTTTGGGTATGGAACCCTAAAAAGCGATTTCTTTTTTATTATTTTTCTCCACATATTTTACATATTCCACATATTTTTCTAATTGAAATGAAATCGTTTATTTTGCAAGTTGGACATTACATCACTTTTACACGTCATTTTAAGAACGCTGAGGTCGGCATTTCCTAACTGACTGATCCCTGAGAACAAATGCCGAAACAAACTCAAGGGTCATAGTCTCTTTAGTCCAAACATGTTATAAAAATGCAAATAATATTATGTGTGAGTGTCACCATGTAATTGTTGAACTCTTTTGTATTAGACTGAGGACAGAAACTGCACTATGTAAATGATATATCTATCAATATTCCGTTAAATCATTTATGAATTAAGAAATCCCCCTATTCACCCTCCTCTACAAATGAGAGTGCGCTGATATAAATAAAACTCTTAAGACAAAAACAATGTACGTAGACAACCAACAAGAAGGACTAATAGGAAAAAATATTATGTTGTTTAGTCAGTCATCATTTGAATCATCAAGTTTATTCGTCAAATGTACTATGTAAGGTAAGTTTCACACCAATAAATAACCCAATTGGTGAACATTGTTTTTTTTTTGGAAAATTCAAGACAGCAATAGTTTTAAAAGGAAAAATTATTGCATCTAGGAATTGTCCCGAAGTGACGCTCCACGCGTGTCATACACATAGTAGACGAATAATACAGATAAGATAAAGCATTATGTAAACTTATTTGTGAATACTTCTACTTTATAATTAATTGCTGGCTTTCTCCATTAAAACAAAAGTCATTTGTTAAAACTGATTTCCAAAAGTTAAAAAAAAAATAATTGAACTCGGATTAAGTTACATAGGTTCTTCCTAAACACACAATTTATATTGCAAAGATAATGTGTGCATCATAATCAAAACACAAAAATCAAGTGACCACAGATTACTGCGTATTGAAATGAACCGTTACCAATAATTACCATATTTTCATCATATAATTGTTGTTTACTTAATTAACTGATATAAATACTATATAATAAAGTATATTTAATAAGCAAATTGATAGAACATGCATTACTCACCATGAATGTCAAATTATAGTGTTTGAAAGGTCCTGATGTATCCTTCATAGGATCATAATTTTGTCACAGTCTTGCAAAAGTCATTTAACATATAAAAACACTGTCTATCTGGATACTATATTTCATTTCACATGTACACAAACTGAATATAAACTTCAAAAATGTTTACAAAGGAATCAAGCTTGAATAGCATATATAGTAGGTTGGATTCTAAAAATACATCAACATGATAAAACAGTATGAATGTGTTAACATAAAGCAACACACTGATGACAATATGTAATATGGATTGTGAATCCGGATTAACCGCTTCACGTGCGTGATACGGTACTAATAGTGATAGGCTGCACCTAATGATAATACTAAAATAGATACATTTATAAGCACAATGGAAATACAAATGCAAATCTACATTTTACATGTACACTATATATTTCGTCACATCAAGTAGATTCTAATCACTACGGGTAGTTTTCTCACATGTATTATCTTGTAAAAGCGAATACAACAAAATATAACTCAAATTAATATAATCGAGTATAATTTAACACTGGACTTTAGAAAGTCCTACGTACTCATGAATTGACCTGTATACTCAATAAATATGTTACAGAATTACGATATCGATGTACAACAGAATCCAAAACCTTTTTAACGATAAAATCACAGTATTACAACGCAAAACGTAAAAACTTGTAGCTTAACAAAGTATACAAATAAAATATATTTCCATCCACCATCACATAACCACCACTACTTGACACAAGCACAGCACCAGCAACACCATACACTATAGCGGTAACGAAACGGAACAACACTAGCTATCCAATAACCGTAAAATTGTTGAATTTTTAGTCGAGTACTGATACATCACCTCTATTTCGTTCTCAATGTTAGGCGCTCCCTAGACGGACAATTTAATTTCCCAATTTTACGATATACAACGTTGTGCATAATTGACGTTTAGGATTAATATAGAAAATTGTAAAGACCGTTGAGAGAGCGCCTTTCACCTCACCCGCATTAGACGGTCCCTAGACCTACTATAACATTGTGCAAATTTAAAATAAAAATAGTGTGCAAATGACATTTCAGTCGCTAAAACTCTTTGTGCAACAACAACCCTATACAAATCCTTAACCGTAATGTTGCACAATTTAATAGCGCGTTTAAGGATCGCATTAATAGCTTGTGATATAAAATGAATTTCAACTCGATTAAGCGTTGAATTATGATAATACTATAGTAGCTGCTTATCTGGTCTTTCAGTTTATTTCATACGACGATGCCGACTAACAGACGATGAATTTAATGCTTTCTCTACTCAGCGTTGTAGTCGATTATTTAGTAATGTAGTCCAGCATTACCTGAGTCACCCTCTAGTGCTTATTAATAGTCTATGGTGAACAACGAACGAAATAAAAACTACGAAAGCTCTATGGTGAACGATTTTTGAACATGTTTATGTTTATTTCATTCTACTATTTTCATTCATTGTCGTCAATGAACATTGATTGCCTTGAAGTGAATTGTTTTGTGAAAACCAACATTTATTCAGGAAAATATTTGATTAATACACATAAAAAATGGGGAAAGGATTTAATAATTACATGTGCAAGAAATTTTTCCATCCCGCATCAAGAGATAACTTAAAAAGAGTAAGTAACGCAGGCGTATCTGTTTGCTCTCTTGTATTTTGTTTATAACAGCTGTATCATTATCGTTTAGTTTACCTTATATTCACAATTTTCTGTTTATTAACAGGTATGGATGGCTGAACAGAAAACTGAGGCTTACAAGAAGAAACAAGAGGAATTAAGAGTACAATATGAGAAAGAACAAGAACTACACGAGAACAAGTAGGTGTTGAGCAATATTTGTGAATTGTGATGACATTTTGTTTATCAGAAAAAAAATATACCTACTTAAAGTTACTTATGCTATTTTTATTCTTTTGTTTTCAGGGCCTTGTTGAGCAAAGACAGCAAGGATAAGTTGAGTTTGAACTTCATGTATGAGCCACCTCCAGGTGTTAAGAAGGAGAGAGAACGTGAAGATAACGAGCCAGAGTACAAATTTGAGTGGCAACGCAAGTACAACGCCCCCAGGGAGAGCTACTGCAAAGGGGACAATGAAATCAGGGATCAACCTTTTGGTATACTTGTCCGTAATGTCAGATGCATCAAGTGTCATAAATGGGGTCACATAAATACAGGTACATACCTTTTTAGTAATTTATTTGTACCACAAAACAGATACCAACAATAACAGTGATCTTTAATGATGTGACTAAAATCTCAATGTTAATTGTTTACAGACAAAGAATGCTCTATGTATTCCCTATCAATGAGCGAGGCCCGTGCTCTGCAAGCGTCCACATCAGCTCCTGAAGAAGAGGAGGAGAAACCAGATGTCCCCACACTGATGCAGCACATGAGAGACAGTGGCCTGGTGATGAAACCCGGAGCCTTGCCTCTATCTGCCACAAAGATTGAAGAAAATGACACGTCTAACTTAACTGAAATGGATCTTATCAGTCAACTAACTAAAAAGCAGAAGAAGAAGCTCTTGAAGTAAGTTTCCACTATTTTTTTTCTTTATAAATATTGATTATTCTTCTGTTGGTTCTTGTGTTTGGTCACCTAACATCTCCTAAATGGCTGGATTGATTTGGTTGAAATTTTGTAAGTGTATTTCAATGCAAAGTTTTCGAAAATTAGTGGTGCAGTTGAGGTTAAATAAAAAATACTTTAACTGTATACTTATTTCTTTAATATGTGCTTTAAAAGTCGTAACCGTGAGTAAGTGAGTAACCGTTGATTATTTTTTTCAGGAAATTGGAGAAAATGGAAAAAAAGAAAGACAAGAAACACAAGAAGTCTAAGCATTAAAAAAATACGCGCGTATTAAGTATTATATGGCAAAGGAGTAAAACTTGAGATGTTTTGTGACAGAGTTTGGTGTTGATGCTATTATTCTGGCCCTTTCAAAGGAGACTCACGATTTCTTGGACCCCAGTACTTGGGAGTTGCTTAATGCGCGCGCACAATGACATTGATCACAAGAAAGACCACCGGTCTTGGTACTTGATATAATTATCTCTATCGTTCTTTTTAAAGCACCATATATATGTGTGCCATGTCTATTAGAGTAGTAACGTTCTCGGTCTTATTATACATACGATTATATTATTATCTTCTCAAATTATTGTAAAACACTGTATTATTTATTATTATTGGGTTGCAGCCAATTTTCCCCCTCTTTAATCGAAACTTTAGACTTTTTAATATTTTTCACAAGAAATAACATGAAGAATAGAGACGCACTTTAGATTTAATTTGTTCGAAAAATAAACTAATGATAACATACATTTATTTTATTTTTTACCTACTTGTAATATGTTACACTCAACAGTCAGATAACACTTATATCACAGTAGTTTGATTAATAGCATAATTATAATTTCTGATTTTATTTGGAGTAATACTTAAACTGTAGTATATAATAGAAAAAAATATTTAAAAAACAACATTCATAACAGATCACATAATTACTTAATACTAATAAAATTATTAAAAGTACATATTACTATAATATTTAAGAACTCTTGCTAAATTTTAACATAAGTCTTTTCATCAATTTCTATTATATCTTGTCTGTCATTTCGTTCCTTCCAGTGCAAGTATAAAACACATCCAGTGATTATAATTATGATAGCAGTCAGTACAAACACACTCTTAAGAATGACTTTGCTGGGAGTAACAAACAGTTGTGCCTTCCACTGAGAAGGGTCATTTGGCGGCGCGGGAATTACCACTATCTGAGAATTCGGGATTATTTGAGTCCAACTTTTAGAATAACCGGAAAGACCCACATTCAAAGTATCAACAAAATTTGGTGTCCGGTCTAAACCAAATATGGAGTAAGGTAATTGTAGAGCAAAGTATGCAGACTGGGGCAGTTGAGCACAGACACCTGTCCTGTAGGTACCTTCCTGAGACCAGGTGTTGTAGCCTATTTTAGGCCCTGGCAGATTGGTCCCTGTAAAAAAGAACAAATTAAATAAATTACCTGCATAACAAAAACCCCAAATAATCTTAGCTCACAATTATAACTACTTACCAAAGGTAACTTTTCTATTATATAAAGTCCTATTATTGATTGGCATCTTCTCATTAGTCAAACCAGTAACAACAATAACTTTGATAAAGTTCGTATCATACTCCAACTCGTTCTTGAAAGAATTCATTGTATATTTTTGAGTAGTTACATTCTTCTTGACATAAATTATATCAAGAACACCATCCATGTAGAAATCATAAAAGGTGGCCATTATAACATCATTACCAAATGAATCAAACTTATCCCATTGAACTTCAAAAGTTCTGTAAAATTTGCATCCAGGCAAGTTACATGGTCTGTTGTGCAAAAGAAATACTCTGGTTTCATTAGTATTAACAGGACTCAGAGTCATCAAGATGTCTGGGTATCCATCCATATTATAATCTCCACTTCTCATTGTAATTGTATCTAAATAAACTTCATCCCTTGGTGGCACAAATCGCCATAGTGTACCTTTGCCATCATTGAAATCGACTTGCAGATCATGCCATTTCTGGTTATCATATATCAGTATAGTGCTGTTGAAACACTGCAGGTCATAACACACAGGTATAACTAAAAAGAATTGACCAGAGAGAGCAACATCAAGAAACAGAGCCTGGCCATATATAGTTGGATGACCTACAAGTAATTCAATACTATTGTTATATCTAAATCCCTCGAATTCGTCATTCAGCCATACTTCAACATTAGAGGTTGTTGTAACTAGAAGATCAGCTGCATCATCTTCATTTACATCTAAAAACGAATGTGAGTGTGGCAGTTTTATCATCTTGGATAGATCATCACCCATCTGCTTTTCTACAGGAGTTGTTCTCGATTGGTCAAATACCCAAAACACTCTTTCGTTTTTCGAATTCATACCAAAAAGGTCAAGAATCATGTCTCTATTATAATCCATTACTAATGGTTGTCCTAATGACAAAGCTTTGATAAACAAAGCATCTGAGCAATTCAACGTGGATTCACCACCCCATAAAATTCTGACAGTGTGAAAGTTGGTGGTATCATTGACTTCCTGCGTAGTGAGCAATATGTCCATGTATGCATCTCCATCGAAATCACCAGGCACAACACTTGTTATTACAAAGTTTGTGAAATTGCAAGCATATGCTGACGGCCTCATGAAAGGTTCTTTGTCATAGGCAAGATAAACTTCCACACTTGAGTAGTTTTTTATTACGAATGCATCAGTTAGCTCATCTGAATTAAAGTCTCCAAATGCAGCAATAACACCTTCATTGTTCTTTCCAAAAGAGCTTTCAGTCATATCATTTACTGCATAACTGCCACTGCTAAACAGTATTGTTAAAATAAGTCGCGTTATAAGTATGGGAGACATTTTTCTTTGTTTTCTTATTTTCAAAACATATTCCCAACGAAAGACAAAACTGAAAACAGATGATCTGTCAGTCTGTGAAGTGTCAAATCAATCCACAGGCAATGGTTACGACAGATTATACGATAAACCCGGACAACATCAGCTACCTTCTTCAACGCGTCATATGAGAAGTCCGCAATTTAATTTCAAGGTCGCACGTGAGCCGGTGGCCCCTGGTTTGTGATGAGATGACGATTAGCTCTTCAGTCATCTTTCCTTGTTTTGATTTTGACGATAAGTAACTACAATCATATAAAAACCGATTAACACCGTAAACCAATTATTGGGCCAACACTATGCATGCGGGGTCAAAAAGCAGCCATGCGCAATGATATTCTGTCAAAGAAAATGTCATCTTGACAACAATACGAATGTATGTAATGGCGATGTGATGTTGAATTTAATGAGAAAGTTTTAAAACTAATCATCACACAGAGTTTCGTCATTATAATCTAATTAGATTGTTACATTTTCTAATCGTATTATTTAAAAGCAAACTTCGCAATCGAAATGGCCGTCGAAGCTGTTCAAATATTGAGACGAAATCGACCCGGTTCGAAAGCTAAGGTATGAAAATATAGTATTACTGTCAACATGTTTCTTAAATTTCATGCTAATATGAACCTTTACCTTGCCTTAGGACTTTTGTCGCTGGCCAGATGAACCATTTGAAGAAATGGATAGCACTCTCGCAGTCCAACAGTTTATACAACAAACTATAAGACGCGACCCCTCCAATCTTGAAGCTATTCTGAAGATGCCTGAAGCACAAGATGAAGGGGTTTGGAAATACGAACATTTAAGGTATATTTTACAGATGAGCTAAATAAATCTGCATGAAAGATTTATAAGACACAATTATTTGAATCTCATTAATTTGCAGGCAGTTCTGTATGGAGCTTAATGGTTTAGCTGTAAAATTACAAGCTGATTGTAAGCCAGAGACCTGTACACAAATGACTGCTACTGAGCAATGGATTTTTCTGTGTGCTGCACATAAAACTCCAAAAGAATGCCCAGCTATTGACTACACAAGACACACCCTCGATGGGGCTGCTTGCTTGCTCAATAGCAACAAATACTTCCCTAGCAGGTAACATTTTTATATTGAATTTTATGATTGGCTTATAATATTTTTTTGGAATTTGTATATTAATACAAATACTGTTGTTTCAGGGTAAGCATTAAGGAATCATCAGTAGCTAAGCTTGGTTCGGTCTGCAGGCGTGTCTACAGAATATTTTCTCATGCCTACTTCCATCACAGGGCAATATTTGATGCCTTTGAGAAAGAAACTCATTTGTGCAAGAGATTCACTTACTTTGTGACTAAATACTCAATTATTTCAAAGGAGATTCTGATCCTGCCTAAGCTGGACGATGAAACACCTGTGGGTGGTGAATCAGAAGCCTGAGGGTTAAAGAAATAATTTAGTTCTTTATCAGGAACTAAATTTGAAGACTTTACTGTTTTGTTCACATTGTTGTGACAATAACTAAAGTTTTTGTGTGACCCAGTAATAAGGCCATGCCTCTAAAATTCCTGTATGTGTAGTATGTACTCTACTGTATTGTTATTATTATGTACAATTTAAGTCGTCAAATCAGTTGTTGTGACCAGAAAATATCTTAACATTAGATGTTGATAATATTATGCAATCTGCAATAATCAAGCTTATGTTTTAAAACTGTACTTTTTTCATTATTCAGCATTATATAGAAATTAAAAGTTGGAGTTCTTGTGTTTCAATCATATTATGTTAGTATTAAGTACAGTTATAGAGTACAGAATAACATCAATATTAACTGTATTGAAATCAAGATGTAAGTGATATGGTGTTTGTAATCTTTGCATTTATGGCTAATTTTGTATAGATGATTAAAAGTATAAACCTATTTTAAATACATAGTGTAGTAATTAGTATCCCAATACATGTATTTATATCTAGATCATGATCACTAACTGCTACAAAAATGCTCTCAAATATTAGGATGTTTAATATTTCATGTGTCAAGTATTTACATGTATGTTATTTATAAATAGTCATAAGAAAAATTGTGAGTTCATTGTAATCTCCAACTCCTTTAATAACTATGCACAATAAAACAAATTATAAAATCTATGCATTTATGTTTTCTTATGTTTAAATGGTTTCTTAGATTTATATGATTGATTTTGCTTAGATGCACCACTCTGTTCCTTTTGCCAAAACTTCTTTCCATTTAGAGATTGGTATCTGGAAAAAACAATTAATAATTTAGCATAGTATAACAAGTAGTTTTTCAATCTCAGTATTAACTTAATTTACTTACCCAATTTGGTTAGTATCGGGGAGAGGATCCACTGACAACAATATGTGTATGATAGGTATTTGGCGCTTTACTACTAAAGTTTCCAGACCATCCACTTTAGGCTCCCAAAATTCTTCTACCCTGTATGATAACAACAGGTGAGATAAAAAAACTGTTATACTATACATATATAGTGATTTTAAATCAAAAGCTTCGTTTCTTACATTTTGTATGCTAGCTTCGTTACTTGATGTTCAATCGAAAACTGTTTCTTTAGGATTTCTGCACATGATATAGCTTTGGAAATGGCAGCGCCGGACCCACTCCAGACTACAGCAGTGGCTGCCTTGTCTTCTAAGATGCCAGAAGCATGAGATAACAAATTGGTCATCTTACTTCCACCTTTCACCTAAAATTGCCAAAGAAAGATAAAAATATAAGGTCATCAAGGTACTTATATAGTAAGAAATAATTGCACAATAAATGTAATGGTGTGGTTTCAGGTTTGGCTTACAGGTCCAATTCAAAGGGTGATCAATGGGTCGTCTTAGGGGGTTCATAAAATACCTACACAGTTAAAGGTTGCTACAATTGAGAGTAATAAAAAGTAAAACTAAAAAACTTACTTGCATCCACAGAAAGTTCTCAGGCAGATCTTTGATGGGTATTTTGCTTCGTTCTATTTCCTCTTCTACATTTTTTCCTTTGCTATAATTCTCCATCTCCAAAGAAAGTCTCAATTCAAAGGTACATACAAACAATAATAAATTGGAAAACGTTTAAATATCTTAACCTGCACGCTCGACTTGTTGACATAATTAATTGACATTTTTCAAATAATTGACATTGGCATTTGGCAAGGTATGTCAGATGTCAGCTAGGATTGCTTCATGATTGCTTCGACATTATTTATAACCAGACCAGGGTTGCTCACTTTGATATTATTTTGATTTTTAAAGTGGATACTTCAACTTAACTGGTAGCGGGAACTTCAAATATAAAATGATTTTTTTTTTATGTTTAACATCATTTACGAGTCGTTATCTTATCGATCGCGATAATACTATACCTCAAAGCTTATTTTGATGTCTTCGTTTAATTCCGTGATTTATTACAATTCAAATGCAATGCAAAACAATGCAATAAGCATTTTCTTCAAAAAGCCTATTGGGTTGCATTTGCATTGTTAGTTATATTATGCCAAATGATTAAAATTACTGTGAGGTATAAATAAGCGCCGTAACTTAACTAATATTAAAATTTGAAAAAAAAAGAAAATTTGAATGTTCTCGCTAACAGTCAAAGTATTCGTCTTACATAGGCATTCTGGAAATATTCAAACAACAAATAAAAATATACTTAACCCCTCTGCTCGACAAGATTTTGACATATGACTTTACCGTTGATTCGGCGGGATATTTTGAATTGCGACATGGAAGTCAAAAATTTGTACTAACTTTCAACACATGAATTCTAAGTCCGTAATGCCTGATCAGAAGTATTTTAACTATAACTTTAGAGCTCACTTATTTGACAACAACGTGCAAAGGTCAAATGGGGTCAGTTAATTCAGAAAAAGATAATAATTACGGTGTTTTTAAGTCTCTCGAAAAGTTAGGCATTTCAAATTTGGTGAAAACTTACCAATAAATAATCGCATCACTTTCTCAAACACAACACAAACGTCATATTTATAACATTTTCAATCCGTTGCAATACATTTCGTGCACTTATTTATGTTCAATAACTAAAAAATCAGCACATAAAATACACAATAAAAATGAACAATTTACAAGATCAAAGTCACAGACGAAGTAGATTTTGGAATAGAGTATTTTTTTTTTCAATCAGCGGTGTGCATTCGATACCTAAATCGGATATTTATTATAAATAATCGAATACCAATTTTATATATACCTATTTTTTAATAGCAACTTATTTCAATTTTATTTATTAATTTTAAATTATAGGTTCAATTTGTTTTTGTTGTTAAGAAAAAAGATATTTAAGTTTTATGAAAGTTTTTAGCATTAAATTTTTATATGTATTATTTATTTTGGTGTTGCGTCATTCGTAATAATTTTTACCTTTAATTGAATTTTTATTACCTATTACGGAATTTTAATTTATTCCTATAATATTATTTCTCAACAATTCTAAGATTTTTGTTTCGGCGGAAGGTAAGCCTGGTGTTCTGAAATATAATGCAATTTGTAACTACCAAAGTAATGTACTTATTTGATGATGAGAAACAATAATAATAATTGATTGATTTTAAAGTCACCAAATATTTTTAACCGAATCCCAAAAAGGAGGTGGTTCTCAATTTGGATGTTTGTTTTTGGTCGAAAGGGTATATTCCCCATATTTGTTATTAGGTCCAGGATCTGATGATGGAAATCTTGAGAAATCGAGGGCAACTCTCGAAAATTGTAAGCATAGATAAGGTTATAACTTGACACTCAGATGTATGTCTGATAATACTACGAAACAGTAAAGGTTTGGAGCTGACCTGATGATGGAGACCAGAGAAGGTCGAGGGAACTCGACATCCGAACTTCTCTCGTCTCCATCTCCTTCACTGTTGCAGAGGCCTCGTAAATACGAATAATCTAAGCACAAACACGAGAAAGTTTAAATATTCAGTTGTCGAGTTCCCTCGACCTTCACTGGTCTCCATCATCAGGTCAGCTCAAAGCCTTCACTGTTGAATAGTGCTACCAGGCAAACACCTGAGTGATAAGATTTCAACCTATGTATTTCTGCAACTTTCGAAAGTCACCCTCGATTTCTCAAGGTTCCATCATCAGATCCTGACCTGATGATAATGGGACCACCTCGGAAGTATACGCTATCAAACAATAAAAGAATCATCAAAATCGATAAATAAATGGCTGAGTAATCGCGTAACAAACATACAAAAAAAAAGATCGAATTGAGAACCTCCGCTTTTTGGGAAGTCGGTTAAAAATAAGTCGGCGGCGGCCATCTTTCCACTTTGGACCAGCTTTCGATGAACGGCGAAATATTTGCCCTTTCAAACAATAAAATCGTCATAAAATTTTGCTATAACTACACCTAACTACGGCTCTCGTCAAATAGCTTTGCCGCTCAGTTAAAAAGTTGGAAGTAACGAATCGCCATTAAGTTTGGCAGGTCTACAGGAATCCTGCACATAAAACACCCGAAGAAATAAATAAGTCTTCATTTGCCGTCTTTAGAAACCCTAAAAACCGAAGATTTTTTTATTCCGGCTACAACGTATTTTCTACCACTGATTTTCTAGCATTTTTTTTCAAAATAAATTAAGTCATTTTACTTTTCCTAATTTATTTTCAGATTATGGTAAGTATACAAAAGTGCAATTTAGTAATATTATAATATCAAATAATATAAAATTATTAAATCGATTCTTTATTTTAACGATTCGGATCATTCGATGCAAAACTTCTATCACCGTCGCCATCTTGTCTATGCGTCTTCAAATTTAAAAAAACAACTAATGTAAACAAACATGGCGAGTTCGATCAGAATTCCCGGTAATTACGATTGGATTTTAAAAAGGTATATTTCTAACGGGATGCTAAATATGAAAGGTTTGAATGCGTAAAAATAATTTAAATTTATTTAGTTATTTTATTTAGTACTCACAAATGTGGTTTGATTGGAAAGAAAATAAATATGAGCGTAAATAATTAGGAAAGTGTATGACTGATTCGCAGACCCCAATTGGGGTCTAAACCGAGCTTACGGTGACATTGATGTTCAGACCCCGATTGGGGTCCGCTACGGATTTGACGGTTAAACTTCAAAATATCCAAGCGCATAATTAACTAATTTATAAAACGTGGTCTTATTTTGGTCATCGTTTCGAGCAAAATTAAACAAAGCACTTCTTTTTATTCATCACTCACAAACCTTATTCGTTAATGTACCTGTAATTTTACTAGGACCATACATACCCACAATCATTAGAATCTAATTAAATGTGGAAGTGTCTGTCGATTTACGTAGCGTAGGTACATACATACATGCTTGCTTGTGTGTGCGCCTTAAATTACTGGACGGGTTTTGATGAAACTTGTCTTGTGAACTTATTTAGCTTACCTAAGTAGATATCAAAATAGCACCTAGGCTAATTTTTATAAAATACCTTTACATTTGGGGGAAGTAGTTCTATGGGGACGCACATGAAGCCAAATTAGATAAAAAAACATGATTAATTAAAGAATTTGTATTCAAGTAAAAAAAAACAAGGAGAAAGGTTCATGTTAATGATTTTGTCTCAGGTCAGCTTTGTGTGGTTTAGCTGCTCTTGGTTTTCTTTTTATGAATGAAATCTGTATTCAATGGAGTTTTAAAAATTCTATTTTTATGTTCCCTCTAGTGTCTGAATTGCCACAAATTGTGGAACTGTTCACTAAAGGTAGTCGCTACCCGCCAACGCCCACGATTTAAGAAATTCGAGTCTCAGAATAAATTATTCATTACCTAATTGGCTTTGATATTACCTACGTAAAAGCGAATAGGTAATACATAGTCCAACATTTTTTTTTCAGTGACATAGCACCTAGGTATAGTATAGTGGTCACCTTCCTACACTTTTCTACCTAATAGTAGGTACCCGTATTAATTAAGCTGTGGTATGCAGCAGCGCGAGACACAATTGATTTTCTATTGTTCATAGCAAGCGGCATACAAGCAGTTTCAAGGGGGTACCTGTCTAATCTGTCTGAATATTTGTGTACGAGTAAACAAGTTAATTAATTATTAAAATCGTAAAATATAATAAGGTAGGCCCTTATGCCATTTGTATCAAAATAATTTATTAACTTATCGATTAGGTATGCCCAGCTCATCAACTAGTAGCGGGTAATTAGGTACTTCGCAATACTTTATCTTTCAACACATACCTAGGTATGTACCTAATTATTTGAACACACGACCAAGGAAAAAGTATTTCACCTTCAAACATAGATACATATACATAAAACATGAAACTTAGAAATAATTGTACCGACATTATTTGCTATTAACACTAACAGAACTAAAGGTTATCTCTCGTGATGTGCGTATTACGAGTCATGGCTAAGCAGTTATCGTTAACTAGGCATACGTATTGCCAGTACAAACTAACCAGTAGAGACTGAACCCTTTTCATTATTACACGATAATTAGTATTACTTGTGACAATGTTAAATATCTCGTCAATTTGCTATTTTTCTTTAGCTCTTGTTGTTGTTTGTGCTCGAAATGCGTTTGTTATGGATGATCGTTTCGTATGTATTGTTAAAACGTCGTGCTTCGAGTGCTTGAAATTACCTCAATGTTCTTGGTGCCCGACGGAAAACAAATGCTTCTCGAGGAAACTGCCAAAGTTTGAAGAGTTCTGCTCCAATAATACCATTGCTCATGTAGATTACGGCTGTAAGTTTGAAATTAATTTGTCCTGGTTTACGTTTTAGTTAATTGAATAAGTTGAGAATCGATTCCTTGTAATGCTTAGGTATCCCCTTGCGACCTATGAGCTCACATTCATATCCTTTTAATTGAATTCTATTTAGAATACTGAAAGAAACCATACTGCATGTACCAAAAAAAGATTCAACTAAGTTTTTCTACGGCGCGCATTCCAGTTAGTTTCGAGGAGAATGCGGAGTGTTCCTGCAGCAAGGGCGATGTGGGTCAGAGATGCTACCCGCCGGGCGTCACCGAGGGCCCCGAGTGCTCCGGCCGAGGCACCTGTGTGTGTGGCCAGTGCGTCTGTAACCCCAACCCTGATCCCGATAACCCTACCAAGGTAACATTTATAACCTACTCTATTACAACTTTATATCTATACCCTGTCTATTGAACTATGTTTTACATTTGCTTGAAAAGCAGGTAAAGTTACAAATACGATACACTTCCATTTTGTGGCATTAAAAAAACTAAGAGCTTTACCTACTACCACATTTTCAATCATTCTTGACTTCATATATTTTTTGTTTCCACAGATGGTGATGGGTGAATACTGCGAGTACGACAACTTCTCTTGTGATGACCCCAAATGCAATGAAGGACCATATTCACTGAACGATCCACATGCTGAGGACTGGCCTAGATCCATAAAAATTGACGAAGTTGACAGCCCAGTGTCATAATGGTTCAAGTGAATTCGACAAATCATCTGTTTATTTTAACCAAAATATTTGTAGCTTAAATTAAGTAGGTACTTAATAGATTAATATGTACTAATCAAACATACATGAAGGAAGGGTACCTAACTATAGATGTAATAAGACTCGTAGCAATCGATAATCGTGTGGACTGTCATATCGCTTCCATTGCGAAATCTTGAATGATGTTTACAAATATAATTGACATCAACGCAATATATTGTGTAAATAAATAATAATGCATAGACCCAGTTTCATTATCCAAGCAAATCAAAGTCACCACAAAAATAAATGAAGGCATGTCAACAACGTGGGTATGTGACATCAAGATTTCTGTGTGGAGTGAAAAGTTCTCAGAATTTCTTTATAAGTGAGCTATGCTTAGTTATTTAATAAAGAATGCGCGGGTGGATGGCTGTGAACCGTGGCGGAGGCAATGAGGTTTTCAGCAGAAGCGTTGGAGCGAAGAAGCCGCGGCTCAATTAAGAAATTGATATGAGCGGGGCGTCTGTCGCGGATGGCTCATCGTTCTCAAGTGCTGCCCGTTATGGTTACGCGAAATTAGATTTCAACGAGTCCATTTTCCCTCCCACAACGAGTTCACCTTTTATTTCCCCGATATTTATTGAACGCCTGCCTTAGATGCCGGAGAATTGCTAGCCATAGTTTGTATAGCACAGCGTTTTTAATTGAATACTCAGATTTAATAGGCGTTTTTATTAAAGGATGACTAACACAATGGATTTGTTACTCGTAAATACGTAATTGTAAGTAAAAGTTATGAGTGAATGGTATGAATGCAGTATTTGACTGTGTAAATATTTAATTGGAGCGTATCTAAACTGACGTTGCTATGTCTAAATAGTAGGTATCCAGGTACAGACTTGAGGGTCCATATTATCAAATCTAATTGTAACCTTATTGTACTTTCAAGTTTGGTCAACTTTTTGAACTGGTAAGGGCACGCGATTATTATCACTCTAAAAATGCACTCAGGTATTGTTATGTTAGTATGGGTACATCGTCTTCAAACCACATTTTAACGAGAATATTAAAAACACAGTGTTCATCGCAGATCATGATAGGAATCTGAGCTGTATCTCTCATCTGTACAATTTAGGTCGCGCGCTACATCGCGACACAATGTTTTTTCTTCTCGACTTACATCTGCGATTGACCACACTCCCAGCTGATGGCATGATACTCTCAATAAGTGCTCTTATATGTAGCACCAGCACACTTAAACTTTGCGTTTACTTGTAAGATTACAAAACAAAATAAAAGTATCAGATAAAAACACAAAAAATCCGCGTAAGGATTTAAAATCGCCATAAAAGCTTTTTGGAGGACGTAAAATTCCCTTTAAAACGTAGGTAAACGGCATAAGATAGCAATATCTTAAATACCTCCCTACTAAAATAAAACTGTCACCACCGTAACCAAATTTGTGTTCAATAATTGTGGCGGAATGCGGCCCTCGAGGAGCTCCGAGGAGATTCGATTATGGAAGGAGCGCTTAAATTGTTTTAGTGTCGATCAGCATCATATACAAGATGCTAGGTCTGTAACGTACCGCCAGTAAATTGCACTACGTCTGCTCATCAATGGCTCCAAGTAAAAATGTACGCTGTATGCAGAGAGACTTAATAATCTTTATATTGTAGTAGTACTGAGTATGAGCAAATTACGTCACGTAACACTTATTGTCAGAACGCAATCAAGATTTTATATTTTCCTAATACTGGTACTACGGCGTAGCGCGTAGCTTGGTAAACTCGTACCGTTGAATATTTTATGTTATTTACTTGTATGGATATAGGTTAATATATTTATAATAAGTAAATAGTTAGCAAACAACGACTCGTTTAATCGGAAAAAAATCTCTTTTTTGGTGTATGCCCCATTGCCTAATTGTACTACGGCGTAGTACCTACGAAACGTAGGAAGGGTTTCATCAATTTGTTTACTTACCAGTTACCACTAATTTATTAATATTATTTTATTTAAAATATCAATCTACTCCTAACCACGTAAACTAAATAGAAAGTTGTAAGTCAACAGCGGAAGTGAATGCTACGGCGTAGCACGTAGCAAAACATTGACACCGTACTTCCTTACCTACACACAATTATTGGCATAACTTGAATTCACAAATACCCTGTTGAGGAAATAAAATTTCAAACTTAGATCTAACTGACTGAACACGTTAAATATCTGAAAACGAATTTTACTATTGAATAATTCGTGCGGAAACGTGATCGGACTTTTAAGCACGAAATAAGATGTCAATGGAGGCGGACGGTAGATATATATTGCACAATAGGAGTCGAGATCACACATAATAATATGGCATTGGTATTCTGGAGTGGGGAAGAATGCGCGTTCCGACGGCGAGGCGGCGACTCCTTGGCGTGCCTCGTGCCTCGCGCCTCGCCCGGCGACGCCGGCCGCGGCCCCGCGCCCGCCACCCTTCACTTCCTAATTGTTTCCCATGCGCATCTGCTTATCAACCAGACCACATACATACATTTTATATTAGGCAATATCTTGCACAATAAGTTTCTTTAGCTACGTTCGAAAATTAATACAGCACATACTTGTTCAAATAGGTAAGGCTTGCACTGCACAACTTAAGAGTAAGCAAGTAGGTATTTCATAGACATTGATGACTGAATAATTTACCATACTGAAGCGAGCCCGGGACATATTATAGTCGTGAACTTAATCAGAACTGGCACATTATCATATTATGTAGAATAGTTGTTCTCAGACGGTTGGCGAGCCATTGAAACGAGTGGCAGCTTCAGTCTTTTATGAAAACCTAAAGAAACAATTGAACCCCTTTTCCCTGAGTCATCTTGACTCGTTGCCAGCTCATAATCATATTAAAGTGTCACCTCAGGAGCTAGAAGTAGAAACAAGTGTCAATCTCAGAGGCACAATCCTAAGGAATATTTAGGACGGAGGGATGAACCTTGAATATTCATGTGGCCGCACTCGTGGACTCTTGAGCGACAACGAGTTCTCTTTCAGTTATTTGGCGTCATTTAAATAATTTATAACAAACCGTGTGGTGGGTGGCGGCGGAGGCCCTGTAATTTGGTAAGCGTTTGTACGAAGGAGCCAACATGCAAGGAACGCTGGGAAATATTCTTTAGATTGGTGAACATTCTATTTACATTGCGGTGGATAAAATTTAAAATACAGTTTTTGCTCCCTTTTGCTTGGTTCGAAAAAAAGATATCTCTCTATGCCTACACTTATATGTCTCTAATTTATAAAGACACTCATGTACTTAATAAAAGTAAATATAAAAAAAATATTTTGGACAAAATTTAGTATTCCACGCTATATAGATACGCTTATAGAAACGTTCATCTTAAAAATAAGCTTATAACACCCTTCTTTTTCTCGAAGTTTTAAAATAGAAGGCCAAGTTTGTGACGTTTTAGAGATGAGCCACAAAGACACGTCTCTTATCCGAGATTTTAGTGTTTGGTACTTGAAGCACTTCAAACCTGCACGGCGATCAGGAAATGTTTAATCCAAACTTTTTGCTATCTGCATTGAGGCATATGTGATACTGTTAATGAACTCATGTGTCTACAGATATTAAAGGATTTTAGTATTTTTTATTATTAGCTAGACCTAGTTTCACATAAAGTTATGCAAGATAAAAAAAAGCAAAATTCTAATTAAAAGAACAAAGCCAGGAGGACGCTGACGTTGCCAATTAATCCAATTAGGTGTACCTACGTCAAAAGCATTTCCCAAACTTAAGTACGAGTATACTCGGATCTTTTGAATGAATGAATGAAGAAATAAAAATAAAAGCGTCGCCACGAAGTAAATATAAAGAATTGGACAAAAATTAGGTTTATCTTTAGACGCAACTTAATTTTTCACTAACAATGTGATAAAATCGTATTTGTCTGTACCATTCTTAGGTGCTTCCTAGACGATCAATTAAATTGCGCAATTTAACCAGTTTTTTTAAGTCGGGTAAGAATAAATCATTGCGCAACCTTCAATATTAACCCTACACGGTGAATAAAGGAGATTGGGCAGGAATGTATGAAGTTTGGTCTAAATGATCACCACGAACGAGACCTATACCTAAAATTAAATAAAAAAAAAACAATGCCAAAAAAAAGTTATAGCCAAAAATGTATTCTTACTTTTCGATAGTTGTTGTATGTTATCATTATTATTTTTTATTTTATTCCATTTCCGCACTTTATCTAAAACTAAGATTAGTAAGACACATTTGCATATAAACAGCCCATATTTTTTTGCCCGATGGATGTACGAATCACTAACTAATTGAGGCGCCAGAAGTGCTTGAATATACTCAGCGGTTCTTGGATTAAGAAAGTTCGAAGTAGGTAACTGGTAGTGTCTTCTTATAATACCTAGGTAATGAATAATTCTATTTTGTTAGAAGTTAGAGAAGGTACGAAAATCAAACATCACGAAAAGTAATTGAAAAAATAATCACCTAAACACTAAAACCTAGAACACATCATTATCCAGCTTCAACTGACAATTTTAAATTGTCAATATTCACATGTTTTAATGTCAGTCGAACGAAACGATTACTGAGATAACTTGTACCTAACCGATTAAAGTTAAAGTTCAATCAAAGCAGCATTAATCTCCTAACTTCATTAAACACTATATTGATCCAGATAACGTTCGTTTTAATTTGTATTTGCACACAAACTTAATGACAAACTAGCCTGTTGTCATTATCGTACTCATAAACAAGCAAGAATATCAATCTATTTGCTCTGATAACGGTATGATCTCATCAACTGAAAACGTTCCATTAATAATTAATATTAGTCGTTGTAATTAAGTAGTGTCGCCGTACCTCTTTGTGACTTTCCCAACATCTTGACTCAGTTTGATGCGCGGCTGTCCGTTAATTTCTGTTAATTTGTAAACGCAGCCTAAGGCGGGCTGGCGTTGACACGTTACTGGTAAAACAAATAACAAACATCGTTGAGTTGAGTTGATTAAGAAGCATAGTGCATATTCAAAAATCTGAAAGATAGTATAAAAGAGGCCTTCCTTAACTAAGTTAATCATAAGAAAAAAATAAAATAAACAACCTTACAAAAATAAATGAAATCCCATCCAAAACAAAAATGTGAAAGGCTGCCAAGTTCGATAATATGGGAATGCTTCGCCTATAAAAGAAGTGAGATCTGAATAAGTACCAAGTTCCTCACCTCAGTTAAAAGTACCAAGTTCCTCACCTCAGTAAAAAATAGTTACTTTTAATGATGTTACTTGGCAAGTTTTCACACACCTTGTTATAATATAAACCTACTAAACGCAATGAATCAAGTATATAATTTTCAATCAATCAATCAATCAATACATTTATTTGTGAACCATAGGTAAGAACAGATCTTAAATATATAAAAATTTTCTATTAAAACTTGCCAAGTAACATTATTAAAAAGTAACTATTTTTAACTGAGGTTTGTGTATGGAACTTGGTACTTATTCAGATCTCACTTCTTTTATAGGTATAAATTTACACCTTCATTATTTTGAAACTGCCTCACACTTGGCCATTTTCAGATTTTTCCCTTTACCTTGACATAAAGACCTACCTCCATGCCAAATTTCAAGTCAATACGACCATTGGAAGTGGTCTAGGTTTTTGATGAGTGAGTCAGTCAGTCAGTCAGTGAGTGTATAGTAAAAATAGCGATTTTTTGACGTCAATATCTCAAGACCTACAATAGGTATATTAATGAAATTTTGTATTTTAGATAAGTGAGGGGGACACACTGCCGTGTGTCTAGATTATAAATCAGTGATTTCTTGCTGCTTTTAACGAGGTGATCGATAACTATTTATGGCGTCACAACAAAGGTGTTATAAGTAGTACTTAGTTTAACAGGAAACCTTACAGCACTTAGCGTCTTTGTTCGCATCATCGATCGCTGGCAACGGCTGCCAGTGCATCGCCACTCCAGGTTAGGGTCCATTAGGTACGCGCTTAGCTATCAAATTACTTATACGACAACAATCGTAACGAAACAGCTCTTTCCTTAAAAAAACCATAGGCTTTCTATAATGTAGACATTTATTTTCTGGAATTAATTTTTGTATTTGAAGTGCAGGTGAGAAGGGAAAGACCGCAAAATTATGATGTGAAGCGAATTTTATGAACAGATAAAAATTCTATTAAAGTACGTTGTCAGGATGCCACGTCGTAAAACTGAAAAAAATGCGAAGAAAGTTGCCACAAACTTTTAATATTTTCGAGACTTTTGAAGTAGGATAGCAAGTAAGCAGCGATTTATAAATGGATTACGATTTTTAAATAAAAAATATGCTTTATTCAATGGAAGAGTTGAAGTCGAACGCTACTTGGAAGGAGAGTGAGCTTTCAGCTGACACAATGAAGTGGCGTGGAGGGCGGAATGGCGCGACTCGCAACGTATCATTGGCCGCGGCGGACGTAGGCCGACGTCCCGACTGCTAGCGGGTAGCGAGTGATATAAGTCTTCTTAGAATTCCTAAGATTTCAAAATATTCAACTTATTTTTAACTCATCTCGTTTCTGCTGACCTAAACGATGAAAAAAATAACTGTCCATTTGAATTTATTTTTAAGGTAATGTGAGTAAATATTTACTCAAATACTTTCAAAATTAATACGTCATGTTAGTATATCTCCGTATATATCTAAGGTACTCTGTGGTATATCTACCTACTCTTGTCATTACAAGTAGGTGAGTTCGATGGGCACAAAATAACTTTGAATATGATCCATTATAATCTGCGGCAAATGCAAATTATTAACTTCCTATCACAGTTAATCCCATTATATTAATAGAGATAAGAAATAGAGAAAGGTAGACTGGTAGAGAACACCTAAGGCGTTAAGTCCGCCATTGTACTATTTGTGCAAGAAGTATTTTAGGTAAATAAATAAATAAATAAGGAATTTACTAAAAAAAAACAAATCGCTAATCGCTTACATTAGAGGCATGTGCGGCATGACTCCGAAAGCCTTCACGCTCGCATCCTCCCTCCCCGCGCGCGCCCCCGCCCGCGCCCGTCCTCTCAACCACAAGAGTGCTGGCTGCGGGCGTCGAGTCAGCCGGAGGCCGTCGCGCAGCTGACATCGCACCGTCCCATGCAACACTACACGCTTCATTCTTAACTGAACTTTTGCTAAGTGACTACAAGCCACAACCATGGATGTGGAGGAGTTCCGTATTCGCGGCAAGGAGATGGTGGACTACATCTGCACGTATATGACCACGCTGCAGTCCCGGCGCGTGATCCCGTCCGTGGAGCCGGGCTACCTGCGCGCCGAGCTGCCGGCTGAGGCTCCGCACCTGCCGGAGGCATGGGAGGAGGTCATGAACGACGTGGAGAACAAGATCATGCCGGGGGTGACGCACTGGCAGCACCCACGCTTCCACGCCTACTTTCCCTCCGGCAACGGCTACCCGTCCATCCTGGGTGATATGCTGTCAGCAGGCATCGGCTGCATTGGATTCTCTTGGGTAAACTTTTGATTTATATCCTAATTCCTATAATACGACAATTTCTAACGCCTTAAATTCGGCAAATACCTACTTATTAGAATGTTTTCGAAAATACACCAAGTGGTATAGGGAAATTTTGTCCGTTGAGGTTACTAAAAACTTTAGTAGGTAAACTTTAAAAAATTGTGATAGAATTAAGTTTTAAAGTAATTTACGAAAAGGGATTAACACAGTGTAAACTTTTTTCGATTTTCCTTAAACCCACGGACCGAAAAATTATCTATAACATAAATCTTCATGAAAAAGTATTATTATAAATGAAATTCAAACATGCAGTTTATAAAAGCAGTTCGTAAGCTACTAAAATCAAGAAGATAGCTATCAAGTCGATAAGTATAGTCTGCAAGCAATTTCGACAGATTTGATCGGCGTGCAGTGATACTGATGGATCGAATACTATTAATAGCCACGGATATTTACTGTCGCCCACCACTACATTCATTATAACTTCAGGGTAACAAAAATGCTAAGATACATGAGTGAAATACTACAATCTAAATAAATATCATACCTTGAAAGATGCGATTTTATGTCACGGTAATTAAAATTACTTTGAGTATGATGTGGTTAAACAGTAAACAGTACAAAGATTAAAAACACTATTCCTTGGTTTTAACAAACTTGAAATTAGTGTTTAGTTATTTAATTTTAAGCTCATCTAAAGTAGCATCTTATCAGTATAAAAAATGAGTAAGTATATATAAAGTTAAATTTCGTAAAATGCACTTTTTCCGTTTTTTAAGTCTCTTAATTAACTTAAATAGAAAATAAATAATTGGATGTAAAGTCACCTAATAATAAGCAGTTATTGTAAAGTTAGTACGTAACTCGTATAATAATGATGGACATAGCATAACAAGCCGAGTCCAAGACACCGATTGCAACAGTATTGATTGTCCTGTAATTGGTGTTTTAAATAACTTATGTTGCTGCTGGCTTTTTTAAGCGTGACCAAACCACTGACATCGTTGTAAACGTCTGTTTAAATGCAATTTTATGGCAGATAAGTTTACTGTAAGCACATCCTCGAAATGTTCGGCAAATTAACTAACATTGATCGACACATGTAATCACATAAAATAGGGGAAATTCTCAATGGTATTTAACCAGATATAAATCCATCCTCCGAAAATTGAATATAAAACTTACTATGTAATGCATTCAATTGTAAGACCAATGATGCATTATCAGATAAAAAAATATCCAAGATCAACGTGCTTACAGTAAGGGCAGCTTTTTTTAAAATTAAATTTATCCGTTATAGTTCTAACACCATAAAAAGTACACAAAAACACATACATAATATTATATTGAACTATAAATATACGATCGGTTGAATGCATGCTACTCACACCTTAACGAGATTTGGTTAAAAGTCGTTTCCCAGCCTTAATTAAAGGAACAGAAATATTTTTCTATTTATTTTCTTGCAGATGATTAATTATGAGGTTTTACCCTCGCATACCATTCAACGAAAAAATGGCCTTAGGCAGGAATTTATATTCGAACATTTTCTTTTTATGTCATGTCTCTTGTACAAATTAATACAATTTGAGTTAAAAAAATAAATTTTATTTTTATTTATTTATTTGAATCGGGCATCAAGGCCCATAGAAAATACTAACCTAAATATTATAACAAAAAAAATATATTTTCATCAAAACTATCACACTGCTTCATGCAGCATGTATTTTTTGCTCATGTTTTTATGAATGTACCATCCACGACCACGACTTTAAAAATTCAAGTAACATTAATTATCGGAATATATGTATGTAGTTCTGCGTTCAAGTGTTCAAGGCATGTCATTCCTTTTTTTTTTCAGGCTAAGATCCATCCACGTAACCACTACTATATCTATTGATAAGTTAAAAAAACTACAGATTTAGGTACCTTTTGATTTTCTCATATTTGAAACTTATAAGATCTGAATAGTTTGTCGGGGAAGGAAATACAGCTGTCTAGTTTGCTCTGGAGCTTCGCTGATATTAAGTCACCATGACCGTAAACTCCTGTCGTCGAGGTATTCCAGTAATTCTCAGTAACAGACTGACCTCAGGATTGTGTCCTGATAGGCCAATGTGTGTGGGCATTTACCCATTGAAATCCTTCCGAGGAAACAATTGCATTAACATCCACGTACGTAATTGGATAACGATAATAACCAATGAATTAATTTGGTAGTTCAATTCTAGGTATATGAGACAGTTAAGTTACTTAATTGCTTAATGAATGTGACATTTTAAGCATGAATTCATTTGACTAAATTGGTATAAAATTATTTAATTAAGCACTGAAACATATTTTATAGAGCCTCAGAGAAATCGTGATATTATTTGAAGGTTTCTATAGGGTTATTATTGAACCTCGTTGTCCTGAATCCCACCGGACCATGGTACATAATAATAGTTTGTAGCATGCATTCAACAAGTTATTCATACAATGATGTCTCTTGCAGGCGGCCAGTCCAGCATGCACGGAACTCGAGATCATAATGCTTGATTGGATGGGTACGTACACGTTTTATACTAAGAAATAAACCTATATTAATATAATCGACGTATGTAAAAATTAATATACAGGTCAAAGTAAGTCTGAAAAGTTCTATAGCTTTTCATCTGTTGCTTGAAATTTCTCGTAGCAATAGGTTCACGCGTAGCCGCGTAGCACGTAGCAATGATAAATACCTATTGTATCCCAAGAAGGTAAGGTTTATGTTGCCTACATGTTTTCGAATATTTTTGTTTGTATAATAATTAATCAATGCGACAAATTAAAAACCTTAACATTATATTCCTTGCTCGCAAAGCAAATTACTTTCCTAGCATCACTGTAAGTACCTAATGGACATTTAAAATATAAGCAATAAAATTCCAGGTAAAGCCATTGGATTGCCACCAAGCTTCTTAGCTCTTGAGGAAGGTAGCAAAGGTGGCGGAGTTATTGAGGTAAAATATTTATCATTCTGGCTGAAATTATCAAGCTATAAGCCCTGTATGATTAAAACGTCAATGTTGTTTATAGGGGTCAGCCAGCGAATGTGTGCTGGTTTCAATGCTGGCTGCTCGAGCCAATGGCATTAAAAGACTCAAGCATCAGTTCCCTAACGTAGATGAGGGACTTCTACTTTCCAAACTAATTGCCTATTGTTCTAAAGAGGCGCATTCTTGCGTCGAAAAAGCCGCTATGATCTGTTTTGTTAAACTCCGCATCCTGCAGCCTGACGAACATGGGTCACTTCGAGGCGACACTTTAAAAGAAGTAAGTATAATCGAATAGTTTTGTTGTAATCCGTTTATTACAAAATATAGTAATTTTCGGGACGGGAACAAAATTTATTTATACATCCAATCAAAGATTCGTAATTTAATAAGTATTCGAACGACGTCAAAAATTATTTCCACTTCAGTGTGCTACCGAAGTCTTTTTTTATTTCGTTACTATTTATTATTGTTTTTAAATGGAATCGGGCCGTGGGCCGGGCTGCTCAAGCTATGCAGGAGAGGTGCAGTTAGGCGGGCGGTAATTGAAGAAACAAGACGGCACCCAGCGCACGGCGCCGACGGTGTCCCGCGTTTAATGACTCGCCCGTGGATGCCGGAAATACGTAGCGAGCCGAGCGGTAATGGAGCCGCATTGTGTGCCACTTTCTATGCCGCAAATATTGAAATTTCACGATACTACCCTCTTATGAGAGGTCTCTTTAATTGCGGGCCTCAGAATACGTTCAAGATTTTAAAGAATGCCCTTTCATTTTTGATTCGATTTTCAGGACATCTATTCAATTATTATGTAAATGTAACTTTCTCGTTTGAATTGTATAGGTACTCTATTTTAATATTAATGAATGATGCTATTCTTCTAGGCTATGGAGGAGGATGAAGAGGCTGGCCGTGTGCCATTTTTCGTGGCGACTACATTGGGCACCACATCATGCTGCTCGTTCGACAACCTCCCAGAGATCGGGCCGGTCGTGCGAAAGTTTCCTTGCGTGTGGCTCCACGTGGACGCTGCTTACGCCGGCAGCTCCTTCCTGTGCCCCGAGCATAAATACCATCTCGCCGGGGTCGAGTTTGCCGACTCATTCAATACTAATCCCAACAAACTGATGCTGACCAGTTTTGACTGTTCTCTTCTGTGGGTTACTAACCGATATCTATTGACGTCAGCACTCGTTGTCGACCCACTTTACTTACAACATTGCTATGACCATACGGCCATCGATTATAGGCACTGGGGTGTGCCATTGAGCCGCCGCTTCCGTTCACTCAAGCTGTGGTTTATGCTACGAAGTTATGGCATCAGCGGCTTACAGAAATACGTGCGCCGTCATTGCGAACTTGCTAAGTATTTTGAACAACTTGTTAAAAAGGATGATAGGTTCCAAGTATGCAACCAAGTTAAGGTGAGGCGTGTATCGATCTATTCCGTTGATAATGCTTATTATAAATTAATGTCGCTCGGACTAACTTGGTAAAGACAGACAAGGTGGGTTAAAAATACCTCCAAATATCTGTTTGAGATTTGGAGTGTTCTAATAAAGACAATTTTGCATCGACGTTAAAACTCTAAGTTAACAAGGTTCTTAACAGAACTTTATCATTCTAATTAATTAATGTATAGGTATGGACATAATTATTTCTAAATTTCAGTTGGGATTGGTTTGTTTCCGACTGGTGGGAGGTCCAGAGGATCCGGGTGAGCACATTGACGATCTGAACAAAAAGCTATTGACTAACATCAACGCGTCCGGCAAGCTGCACATGGTACCGGCATCGGTCGGCGATCGATTTGTTATTCGCTTCTGTGTCGTGCAGCAACATGCCACGCGCGAGGATATCGGTGAGCCACTTATACATCTGTAAATATTTATATTGATGTTCCCTACGTACATTGAGGCCGTTGCCATCTTGTACCTAGGTATACCTCTAGATTTGTTTAACACTGTCCGACTTGAAAAAGAATGCACTAAGTGCAATAGTGTTCACATTATTTTTATTCTCAGTCTTGGATTTGCTTTAAACATCAGTTCTTAATTTTCAGAAGTAGCATGGGATATTATAACCGATTTCGCTACGGAGCTTATTGAAGGACCAGACAAAGAACGGGTACGTCATCCATGCAAGTAACGAGACCGCATAAAAATCTTGAGCGGGCTTTGAGGGTTTTTACTTATAATTGCAGGACTTAAACGAGGAGCGCGCTCGTCGCCAGAAGGCCGCTCTGGCGCACAAGCGTTCGTTCTTCGTGCGCATGGTGAGCGACCCCAAGCTGTACAACCCGGCTATCAACAAGACGCCCCCGCCGGTCGGCACCTGCCCCTGCACCCCGCAGGCCGTCGCTGCGCCCGCTTCGCCGGACACGCCTACCGACGCGCTTCAGCCATCAACTCCGTGAGTCTACCATCTTATTATAAAATATTTTCCTGAACTACACAATCACATGATCCGCAACACCAGATTTGACGTAGTGCATGCCTGTTTCGTAATGTGAAGTTATGAAGCTCTTCAAGCACAAGGATGCAGTTTCCAAACCACGTAGCAAATTTTCCGACACCTTAGATATAATTTCATTTGAATAGTAAGGTGATTCTAGTGACAAGATATCTTTGGTTAGCCAGCCAGCCCCAACAACCCGGTTCATTGACTGGCAGCATACCTGTCCCTGTGGTCACCAAACTGAGTGCAAAGCGTGGTGATTGGTGAGTGGTAGTCCACGTCCAGTAGTTGACTGCCGAGGTATAGGGCAGATAGATACCACCTCCCAATAGACCCGTAGACTTGAATATCAGTTATTGTAAGATCGATTTTAACCACATCTGTTGATATTTGCAGGAAGCAATCATCTTGGATCAGCTGGCCACTCGGATTCTTCTTCCAGAGTGTGGATCATGACGCTAATGATTTGCCATTGAGGTAACCTAATCACTACCATTAAGTACTTACATTAACAAAATCTTTCGGAAACAGTAAAAAAACGTTTTTTTACTTATAGCATTTTCAGATTGTTTTTATTTGTACATATTAAAAACTATTTTTATTACACCAGGTTCCGTCACCTGGACACAATGGTGCGTCTGAAGAGCCCCGGCACCACCAGCCGACGCGGCTCGTCGCCGTGCGCGTCGCCCGAGCACCGCGCGCCCTCGCCCCACCATTGACCGATCTCCCCGTGTAGCCCCCAACCACATCACTATCACTTATCTCAATAATAAATACTTATGTCAGCATTGAAAATATGGTGTTTATTTACTTGTGTTTTCCTTACAAATTGGCGTACTGAGGCTTTATTACTTAAGGATAGTAATAGAAACGGCAGAGCGCATCAATTAAGACGTTTTACTGCCAAACTATTTGATATATTTTACCGACATGAAAATCGATATCATTGCTATGAAAGGACTAAAAGCTTAAGTTATTTTAACTGATTGTAGTTCTCATTCTAATTCAATAAAACCAATTTTGAGTAAAGATTGACAGTGAAAAATACATTTTCACCATATTTGTACTGTATAATAATAAACTTCTACCAGAGATCACTTCCCATTCACATTTAACACAAAATTATTTAGAAAGAAAGAGCGAAAGCAGTCCTAGGAACTTCTATATGCTACAATCAGGACTATGATTACTTTAACTTTATTAAATACCTACCAGAGGGAGCAGTAATTAAATAAAAATGAAACACATTACCTTATGACAACTCGAGAATCTGTATTAAAATATAGCATGTATTTAACCCAACAACACTGTGTGAGATTTTAATTCACCACCCCAGCCCACAGTGTGTAGAGTGTTCTTATCTTGTACGTCCCAGGCCATTCCTCTTACATAGTTGCTGTGCATATGTCTATCATGGTAAATAACCTTTGGTTGGGAGTTCTCTGCTACTTCACAGACTGTGACAATTTTATTGTCACAACACACTGCTACTTTATCGGAACTGCAAATAAAAAGACATTCACATAAGTCATCTGTGAGTGACAACAACAATCAAAATACAAAGATACCTAAAATGCTACATAGGTAAATGATGATTGATAGATAAATATGGTATAAAGAAAAGGGTTTTTATAATGGCATTTTAACTGCTTACATCTGGCGAAAACTGTCTGTTCACTGTTTTTAATCACCCTTGATTCAATGCTTTTCTTATACAACTAGAGACATTTGCCAATAGTTCATATTTTTAAATGAATGAAGTACTTACTCAGCATGCACAGCCAACTTGTGTACAGCGGCAGGGAACTCTGTTATTTTGACATCACTCTCAGTGTTCCTTACGTCTAACAAATGCAGAACTCCTGCCTCATCTCCAACTACCAAGCGGTTCTCATCTAACCAGGCTATGCAGCGAATACAGCAGTCATTTTTCAGCAAATCTAGAACAACAAACATTTAGTTACATATAGGTATCCTCCATTTTCTGGTAATTTGTTTCTTTTTAATGTGATAAGGTTAAACAAGCATACAGATTGAATGATGAAAAGTGATAATGGTGGCCATAGACTCCTGCAACAACAGGATAGGCCACTATGTTATTCTATAGTGTACTCAATGCATTCTCTTGTGTACTCACTTATGAACTCTCCCTATGTACTCCCCCTATTTATTACCTCTTTGTAGTCTTAACTCCCTTATTAGATCTTAGTACAATCTCGCTTTGTAAATCTCACTTATTGTTGGCAATGAATCTCTACTTACCAAGTACTGGTTTATCTATATTATCGTCCCACAATGTGACATACTGGTCCATGGAGCCAGTTGCAAAGCTATTTGTAGACTTTGGTCTGACTGACACTGCATTTATTATCATGCTATGTGCTGCTGCATAGTTCCTTATACAGATCATGTCATTTATATCCCATACCTAGAATAAACATAAATGAGTATTAAGAAATTATTTCTTATAATATTTTTATGATTGGCACAGTGCAAGTATCATCATTTAAAAGCGACTGTTTTGAATGAATATAGTAGAATATGTTATATTGTTTAAAATAATGTGTTTTTTACTCAACCAGAAAACTGATAAAACTATCATCAGAAAATTGAAACTCAAATAATATTATAGACTTCTATGGTGTAAATAGCCCATGGTTTAAAGAGCTCCATGTTCATATTGTTACCTTAACATTACCATCAGCCCCAGCAGTGACATAACATTGCTCAGGCTCAAGGCAGTCCACTGCCAAGACCATGTTGTCATGCTCAGCTACAGAAATGTCCTCTTTCCACTGGTTCCATACATTCTGTTGCTCAACGTTAGTGGACCACACACTCACTGCCCCATTGTCTTCACACAGCAGGACCTAAAAACGTCATAGTATCCTTAATACCATAGTTTATTTGCTTTTTAATATAGACCATGCTGTAAGTTTCAATGCATGTAAGTTTCAACCAGACCTTGGCAGAAGTTCCTATAAAACACCCATCGGCTGTTCCACTAGTTAATGGAATACTTCTCTTCCCTCCAATGGTGATGCTCCGAGCTTCCGCTATATCTTTAAAGACACTGGCACCACCATTCCAGTACCGGCCGGTAAGCTCTGATGACCCCACCAACACACTTCCATCTGTAACATTAACCGTTTTCTTATAGAGTCGTAAATACACTTTTTATGGTACAAAGATATATTATTGTCATATTGACAAATAACCAGAGTGTTAACATACCGGAATGAATGCGAATATAATCTAAATACGAAAGTGTACTGGTGCCGGTTGTATCAGTCCTGTAGATTTCTGCGTTGAGATGAGGTGGGACGATTTTATTACTATTATCCATTGCTTACAATTCAGGTACAACTATTAGGTATAACTATTCCTATCAAGTAAAATCGGTAAGAACTTAAAATTCAAGATACGTGTAAACAAATGATACGCATTGTTTTCGTGTTCCAATAACCTAAAATAAATTAAATCCTTTTTTTCACGCACTGCATTTGACTTTGACAAGTTTGACACTTGATAGATATGAGAGAAGTTTTTACATTTTAAGCAAGAATGTTGAAGCGGGGTTTATTTATTTGAATGTTCTAGCGGTGGTTAACTTCATAGTACTTCTCATATGCCACTTTAGCAATCACCGCCTCAAAACAACACAGCTGGCCGGCTGCAGGCGCAGCTTTAGCGGTAGCGATGTAGCACCTGCACACCGATAGTTCAAAAACGATTAATCAGACTTGACAAAATCAGACTGTAATATCAGAAATTTGCGATAATAGTAAAAGCAGATCCTATTTGTGTTTTGGCTTTTGCAACGCGAAATAAGCTGATCTCAGGAATGTGTAGGTAGTGAATATAGTCTTCCATTCTATTCCTTGTTCCTCTGTGACAGATACTGTCAAATTAACAAAATGTCATGTCATTGACAGACACGTGATGTTTATTGAATTGCTGTGATTGATTCGCTATCAAAAAATAATAATATCTTTTTTGTGTTAAGAATAACATTCAAAGATAAGTCACTCGTATTTCTTCAATTAAAAATAGGTGAGTTAGCAAGTGTTGCATTTTAATTTATGTACTAGAATTACATTGTAAACATCGTAACAAATATTTAAATGCCGATTTACAACACTTGAATAAAATTAACAAATTGTCTAACCTATCCATCATATACTGCATTCGGTTCTGTACCTACGTTCGCCATTGTATAATTATTATACATTTAAACCCAATTCATATAGAGTGATTCATTATAAAGTGTTTCATTTTTATTTGAAGAAATGCCCACTTTGGACTTGATTCAAACATTGAACGGCCATAAAGGCATTGTCTGGAATGTGTCCTGGCATCCTCAAGGGAAAATATTTGCATCCTGTGGTGAGGATAAAACCATAAAACTCTGGAGCAAAGAAGGTCAGGAATGGACAATAAAGACTGTTCTTGTAGATGGACATCAGAGGACTATTAGAGAAGTGGCTTGGTCTCCTTGTGGCAACTATTTAGCTTCAGCTAGTTTTGATGCAACAACAGCTATCTGGGACAAAAAAAGTGGTTTGTAATACATTTTTATGTTGTTTGGTAAAATGGAAGTATTACTTCATACAAGTTCTAAAGGGCTATGTCCTATGTTCTTAGGTCAGTTTGAATGCAATGCTACACTGGAAGGTCATGAAAATGAAGTGAAGAGTGTAGCTTGGTCTCCCTCTGGTCAGCTGTTGGCTACATGCGGCCGGGACAAATCTGTCTGGGTGTGGGAGGTGGCTGGGGACGATGAATATGAATGTGAATCAGTTCTCAACGCTCACAACCAAGATGTCAAGAAAGTTAGTAAAGATACCTATATTATTTTAATTTTATCAATAAATAGCATATTATAAATAAATATTCTTGTTGTAGGTAGCTTGGCATCCTTCGCAAGACGTCCTGGCCTCTGCATCATATGATAACACAGTAAAGTTGTACAAAGAAGATCCAGCTGACAATGACTGGAGTTGTATTGCAACATTACAGTCACATGAGTCCACTGTATGGAGCTTAGCTTTTGACAAAACAGGAGAGAGACTTGCCACTTGCAGTGATGACAGAACAGTCAAGATATGGAAGGAATACAAACCTGACAACCAAGAGGGTGTCATTGTAACTGACAGAGAGTCTGTATGGAAATGTGTTTGTACATTATCAGGCTTCCACACTAGATGTATCTATGACATTGACTGGTGCCACCACACTGGCCTTCTTGCTACAGCTTCTGGTGATGATATCATAAGAATATTCAAGGAATCTGAAGACTCTGATCCTAATTCCCCAACATTTGATCTTATTTGCACCAAATTGAATGCACACTCTCAAGATGTGAACAGTGTTACTTGGAATCCAACTGGCAATAAGGAACTACTCTCCTGTAGTGATGACGGAGAAATTAAAATATGGAGTTTTTCTTCTGAATAGATGATAAGACAATATTTAAATAAGAATAATTGTTAAATCAATGATCAAGTTACTGAAAAAATGTTTATAGTTGTGTAGGCTTTACAAATATGTTTAATGGTGTTTCATAATAAATGACTGTTATTTTCTATACTGTTTTTATTTCCTTGACTAATATTGTATTTTGGCATTTAGCAAAAGTCCCTTGATACATATTTATAAACTTTTGTTCTTTTGAAAATATTTGTCATGCATGGATTTCAGTTCACATCTGATGATTTTAACAATAGGAAAACGCATCTTCTCACAGAAAAGTTTGAAAAGATTTTATACAACAGCCACCATCAATATGTCTACTGGTGAGAAGATTGGTGTACCTTTGAAGAAGGTTACAGAAGTATTAGAAAACTTTGCACCAAAACAGCTGTCTGAAAGCTGGGACAACACTGGCTTGTTGGTGGAGCCCTATACTGCAAGGTACAAATAAAGTTATTTTGTATGATGTGAAGAAAAAAGTTTGAATACCTATGTTTATTCATTTTAATTGCTCTCTCACTATATTGTTTCCAGGAATATATCAAAAATTCTTTTAACCAATGACCTCACAGAAGATGTTGCCCTTGAAGCTCATGATCATGGATGTGAAATGATAATATCCTATCACCCTCCTATTTTTGCACCAATGAAGTCTGTAGTTCAAAGGTATGTAATAATGCATTTTCTGTTTTAAATAGTCCTATTTACTGGCCTGAAGGAAATGGGTGGGTTATCTTCAACCCTTGTGACAGAACTTATAAAAATAGAGGCATGAACCCAAATAGGTTTCTAATATATAAACTTTGAGTAATGACTTCGATTTTTTTTTATTTTTTTTTGTATTTTCAGAGCCTGGAAAGAACGAATTGTGTCATTGCTTTTGGAGAAACAGATAAGTTTGTATTCCCCCCATACAAGTTGGGATAGTGTCCGTGGCGGCGTCAACGACTGGCTAGCAAGCGCATTTCCCGTCAAGGAATCTACGCCTTTGATTCCTTGCGCTGACCCCCAAGTAGGAGCAGGAAGGTAAATATTAATTAACATATAAAAAAGTACTGGTTACTGAACAGCCACACAGTATTTATTTGAAATCAAACCTACCTGGGGCCCGATTCTCCTAAATTAATAATGTCAAAATCGAATAGAAATCTAATCGCAATATGATCGCAATAGCAGTTTTAACCATATCGGGCATTCTGCTACTAATAAAAGACCAATCGTATTCGATTGACATTTGATTAGTGTGCGATTGGTCTGCTATTTTGGTAATTTTGGTCTATACGGTAGTTTGCTGTCCAATTATTTTGCAATCGTAAATCATTTGCAGACAAAATGATTCATTATTGAATGACAGAAAAGGATAAAAACGTTTATTTCAAAGAAAAAATAGCGGAATGCCACATACGCTTGAATCGTAATCGAGTCGGAATCGGATCTCAGTCGAATCGAGTCGAACGTGAATCGTATGTCGCTTAAGTAAAATTAGGAGAATCGCACCCCTGACCTACGTACTCTATATGTCATATTATTCAACATTTCACGATATTATTACGTATATTACGCCATACTGCCACAAATCTCTGTTGCCCTTCTTCCTGATTAAATTTAATTTTAGGTCCACCTTTTATTGAATTTAATGAGGCAGTAAAGTTCCGAACTTACGGCATACGTATTTGAGCAACATTGAACTTCTGTCCAAGAATAAGTTGTGTATTAAATACACATTATAACTTCTTGCAAGACTTTGGAAAGCCTAACTTTAACAACATCTACAAAACAGCTACTTACCTTTATCCCTATTAAAGTAGATGACCTAGTTGTCTTCGAATAAATGATGAGTTATTTTGCAACAAATGATTGCTAATGTGTTTTACAATTTGTTCCAGGTTGCTGCAACTCGCATCGAGTATTTCTTTGTCGGATGCGGTTACAAAAGTAAAGCAATTGACTGGATTATCGCATGTGCGCTTTGCTTTAGGGAAGGGGAAAAGTATGTCGAGTGAGGTACTAACTGTAGCACTGTGTGCTGGCTCCGGGAGCTCGGTGTTGAAGGGAGCTGCTGCTGACTTGTATCTAACAGGTAATGTAACACCTTAAACCTGACATGCAACTTATTAAAACTTTTACCAACTTCACATATAGCTAACAGAGCAATCTTTCGATATGTAAGAACAAATATATTTGCAGGAGAAATGCTTCATCACGATGTGCTTGATGCTGCACAAAAAGGAATTAGCGTTATCCTAACGAATCACTCCGATTCTGAAAGAGGCTTCCTAAAAGGATTTTCTTCACAACTTCAAAGTTTATTGAATAATGAAGTACAAGTGTTCGTCAGTAAAGTCGATAAAGATCCTCTAGTCACACTGTAAGTTATTTGGTTAAAATAAAACAGCTTAGTTCATTTATTGTATGTTTTATTAATGTGTAAAGTGTTATTTTCAATGTTAGATCAACGGAAATACATTTAGGTTTCACTTCTTTTAAATTACTGTTACATGTGAGATCATCGTTATCTTATTCTATGAATCTCAGAATACGAAATTACATAGCGCAAATAGGATTCAAATATTTTCGTTAATATCTATGGTTCTTACGACTAGTCAAAATAAGCACTACCTACAATACTTGGCAAGACCTTTGTAAATGTACTTTCGTCTTCCATTTCCTATCTGCATAATTCAGTCCGTTTCTTTCCCCTTGATGATCCTGTAGCTGCACTGAAAGATTTCCATTGTTTAAAGATGTAATCATTTTATGGTTGTTAGAATTTTCATTAGAGCATGCACACGTCTTACTTACGCGGAGCGACTTTGTCTACACTTTTATGTTTCAAGGCTTTATCATATTTTGAAACATCTTTCGATGTTTTCTTTCGCCTGGGAGTTCCGAGACTTGGCTGAATTTTGCATATAGACGAAACGGTTCCGTTCTTATCATCGTAGTTTATAACATATTCTTTACGAGCGTTACTTCTAGTAGCGTTCATCTTTGTGCCTAAGTCTTTGTCATTGCCCCTTGATTGTACCACGGGAATTTGCGCTGTGTAAACGGATTCCTGTTTTTGTGATGATTTTACTGTTTCTTTTGTAGACTTATCCCTGGACGAGTTTCTCTTACGGCCACTGTGTACAGCATGGTTTTCATCCAAACTTCCGTTATACTTGTGATCAGCTTTCTCAACAGCCCTGCGATTTCTGTCCCTGGATGTTTCTTCAGATTCAGCTTGAGGCACGTTTGAGGTAGGTCGTTGCAACGACCTGCTTCTATGGTCTGTCTTTTCAGTACTAGATTTTTTATCTCTGGATGATTTACTTTCACTATGTTTGCGGGGTTCTTTTGTAATGTTAAGTTTATCTTCTTTACGATCTTCTTTTATCTTTTCTGATTTATCGCTAGAGTTCTGCGGTTTATCGATCTTTTGCGCTCGTCTTGAAAGGGTATCTTTGTAAGCCGAGCGTGAGATTGTATCTTTATGTATTGAGTGTTTTGTTCGGAGACTATTATCAGTCCCAGAATCTGATCGACGTTCTTTTCTTCGGTCGCTGTAATTCAAGCTGGAACTCGGTGTATCAGAGGTCTGTTCCTTATTACTTTTATGCAATTCCGTGTTTTGCGATTTTCTTTGACGCGAGTTGAGTGAATTTGTTTTCAGTTTTTGGATGTCTCTTTTCTCTAACGTGTTGGATTTCTGTATGTCATCATTTAGATTTACGTAAATTGGGTCTTTATCTTCTGAAAGTTTTCTTTCTTTCGTAGAAAATATTTTTTCAGTGTCATGTTTTGTATGATCTTTTGTAACTCGACTAGAGCTAAAAGTAAAAATAAACGGTTGGTAAATAGGACCATAATTTCAATACATGCGTGTTAGATATGTAGTCTGGTTATTGGTTTAGTAGATAATTTATTTTAAATACATACCGTGTCGATTGATCTTCACGTTTATGCGACCTTTCGGTTGAATCTCGTCTCAAAGATTTTGGTGGTGCCGAGATACTCCTTGCAGTTACTTCGTCTTGTCTACGTGATCTAGACCGTCGTGTATATGACACATCGGTTCTTTCTTGACTTTCCTTTTCAATAATTGGCTTAAGAACTTGGATTTCGTTAATTTCATTAGGTTTGTCTTCATATTTGGACCGTAATCTAGGTGTCGGTACGGGAGCATAGTTGATGTTTAAAGGAAGATTCTGATACTCGGGGCTCTCATCAGATTCTGGTTCACTATTACACACGCTACTTGAGACTTGTTGGATAAGTTTCACCGACTGAAATATACTCTCGTTGCCACTGTTTTTGAATGAACTTTTCATACTGTTTCGACTGTTGTATGAATCTGCCTTCCCGCTGTCAACACCGAAGTAAGTTAATTCACTATCCCGAAGTTGTCTTGTTTTGGGTTTCCTTTGTGCTGGAGATACTTGTAGTTTGTTAAATTTACTTTTAACGTCTTGGGTAGTATCATCGGAGGCCTTATCAATTTTGATATGAGTTACGACCTGTTTTTCTTGTTTAAAACTGTCTTGTTTTGTGGGACCTAAAACATTATAATATTTTAGTATTGACAAGAATTTTCATAGATCAATCGCAGTTATGTTTAAGTTACAAGCGGGTTAAGGTAGCCAGGCCAATAATAAGCGTCTAAAACAGGTTACGTGACATAGCGGCGAAATTACCATGGTAGTTAATCATTCTATCCGAATCCTAATCAACTAGTATACAGATTTTTGTAAGTTTATAGTTACCTGCTTTAACCGTCCGTAAAACGTTAGGTTGCATGACAGGATCTTCTGCTGCTCCGGCAAATATAGACTTGACTTCGTTGTTGTAGCGTTTCTCCGATTGCAATTGCTTATTGACTAAAGAGACTGCCGATAGCACACAATCATTTGGCGAGTCCTTATTCAAAAGCTCGTCTGATGTCCCAAATGCCATGTTCTCTCCTAAAAGATATGGTTTGGGTTTCGGAATTTTGTTTTTGAGAATACTTTTTGTAGCTGCTGTATTCTCATCGGATTCACCAATCTCACTACTGCTAAGAATAAAAGGAGTGCCAATTCCATTGGGTGCTGAAAAATCATTCTTTTCTCCAAACAACGTTATTGGTTTTTCGATCATATCTTTCATGGGTACAAAGGCGCTTCGTCGTTTTCTAAAATCTGTTGAGGGCGGGGGTTTCTCATCTGTTGCAATTATATTAACTTTACCCGACTCGGCAGCGAAATGAAGTTCAGTTTTACAGAATTCCACTCTTTTCACTTTTCTGTCACCTTCTTCAGTTACTTGGTGCTTTTTGTTGTAGTCGTCACTATCTGTCTCGACGGTCACGGGTAAAGTTATGGATACTTTACCAGTTGATTGCAATGTTATATTATTTTCTAATGGCTCCTCCAACACAATATCATGTTCTCGATAAGTCTTGAATTTGGTTCCCCTGTAGTGTGAAGTTGGTCTGTTTTTCGATAACCAATCTCTAAAGGATTCTTCATTGTTGGGCGTCTTTCTTTCATCTCTAGAAAAGTGTTTTGTGTGAGAGTAGTCATCCATTTGATCATCGACGATTTCAGTTGATTTACAAATGCCGCTATCGGTGGAAGATTCCATCGCTAGTGTGTCGTTACTGTGAGTGATTGTTTCATTTAGTGGAGAGGTGTCCTCGAAGCTATAGCTTTTGCGTCTCGTATTCCATTCATTGCTGCTGTTTAAAAGTGATTTATATTTAAGTGTGCTCAGAGTAACTGGGGTATCCAACAATGGAGAGTTTCGGCTGGTATTTCTACTAGAATGAATATCACTGCATTCTGAATCGTAAGAGTATTTTCTGTGGAGGTTTCTACCTAGTCTTGCATCAAGATCAATAATGCTGGCATTGTCTGTAGAAGATGACTCTTCGCTGGGCATTCGAATGGCACTACCTTTGGTAGACCCTCGCCATTTTGAAGGCTCCGAGATTTCGAAGTCATCTGGTTCAGTAACTTTGTAATTTTCTGTGGTCGGTTCAGGCGATGATTCAAACGGAGTAGACGATATTTCCAAGGGTTTCATAGGTGATGATGGTGACTCCAATAGGTTAAACCCGGAAGAAATAACCTGAAAAATAAATAGGACACTTATTATACCAACACTACTCCTAGAGAAAATTCCCTACGTTGAATATATAAGTCATAAAAACTATAACACACCAATGGCTATGCCCTTAGTTTTTCATACCTTGCAAATATCTATAAACCGTTAGCTGATACGATGATATATTTTACTTTAGCAGTATGTGAACAAATATGGTTATCTTACAGTTAACATTGACCTAATTGAATGAACACTTAAGGCGCAGCTCCTGACTCTTGACTCTTAGTCATGGAAGTAGGTAAGACCTTTTCATTATTTATTTGCTGTTGCACATGGGTTTTACTCGCTTATCGATGAAATTTCTTCACACACCCCAATATAGCATCATCTTTAGCCTTCCTCAATAACGGGCGACCTAATACCTAATACTGAAAGAATGCGGATGAGCCTGAGATTTGCGGGTTCAACGAAATAAACTCGTCCAGCTTTATAATATTACTAGCCGTTTTCCCGCGGTTTCACCCGCGTCTAGCGGGAACTACTGCCCGTACCGCGGTAAAATACAGCATGCAACTCAGGAACATTGTAGCTATCTATCGGTGATAGATTTTTGGAAATCCGACCAGCTGTTCCAAAGATATAGATTAGGATATAAGATTTTGTGAGAGCTTACCCTTCGTGAAGAGTGCAGCATGAAGGAGGAGGCTGGAGCGCCCGGGGCTGCGGACGAGTGGTAGGCCGCACGCATGACGCGCACGCGCGCGCCCGGCCCGCTCGCGTGCAGAACCTCCATCGCGCGCGCAATGCGACGCGTCACGCCCCCTTCTGTCACCTGAAATAGATTATATCGTTTTGTAGAGTTAATTGCCATTCAACATTAAGGAGTTCAACTACTGTCCTACCGTGTCGTTAAGCATCTTTGACGGTAAGTCTGACGGGGGTAAATAATACATTATTTAGAAATACCATAGTTATTTAAAATACGTCATTATCTACTTATGTATCAGGTATGCATCATAATATTTTTTTTTGTACAAGGTTAGCGAAAATGTAAAAGTTGACAGTACTTAGTTAGGTCTCTGTAGGGGCCTTTAATGCGTTCAAATGATTGCGTTACGAAAACACGGTGACAAAATATCGACTGTCTTAAATCTTAATCATTCTGTATAAACTTAATATTTTTCCATTTTGTTCGCATAGTAAAACAGTTCGAAGCGTGGGCACCTGGTTAACTAGACACTTGTAGATACTTGTGTTGATGACTAATCTACCAATCCTAAACTAACCGTGTTTGTGAATGTTATACAAAATGGAAATGTGCCTACATACTTCAAATATTTAATAACAACATGTTGAGTAAATCTCTTACCGTTGCTTGGCAATTGAACTACCAAAGTAGTGTATGAAATATTCATAACCAAGCATATATGATGACCTCAACAGTTATTATAACTGTCCGGCAACTGGCTACAGTATTAGACTTAGTTTGACTGTGGCTGTAGTTAGTGTAAATCATTGTCAAAATGCAATGTGTGCGTGCCCGAGAACTTCTTGCTTAGTCGTCGTGACGAATGTAGTTCGACTACTTTCATGTCCTGTGAAACTGCCCGTGTACTTAGTGTTCCTATTCGTTCAACATTATAGGAATAAATCTACTTATACCCAGGGTAAGCACTAGTTTCTCCTGGTTTAAATGAAAGTAAAGCAACTATTGGCAGACATAATTTTTAGCATAGAGCTTACGGAACAAAAAGGCTTGCTACTTAATTATTCGTACGTTTTACCTCCTCGCCGCCCACATTTTAGTAATAAGTACTTATTGCCACGGTTCGCGTCCAGTATCGGTATTCTGAATGATAATGTTCCGGGTCTCGGTTTCTGCATTTAAAATAATTATACTTATAAACGCACCCACAACAAAAGGCGCATTACGCAGCGTTTTTTGGCTAATACGCTTTTAAATTAATGTTACGTTTATTGGCGAGCATTTAATGAACACGAAACCGATTATAAGTCAGTATGTTACGCATAGTTGTTGTGGCCTTCACAGTTATTAAAGTATATGTATTTATTGTTACCAGTGACGCGATCCTTCTTGCGGGGGCGAAATGAAATTGTGGCGTGTTGTGATTGCAATCTTTTCAATGATCAACTCGCTTTTGAATATTCGTAGGTGTCATAGTTATTTGCATTGTAGCACAGAATGGTAGTTAAGGTTAACTTAGTTTACATTGACGTTTCTACGAGGGTAAAGATTCAATAGACTGGAAAGACTAATTTATCTGCAAATAGCCCACATTCTGTGCGTTTCTATGCGGACCTCATAAAACCATTAATAAGAGAGGTCTATCAATTATGTATAACTTTCTATGTATTTCGATTAAGAAGAAGACTTCCTACATATGTCAGTCCCGATAACTGATAGATTATCCTCTATCTGGTAGATTATGACCGTTATGACGAGGAAGCCAACAAACAACATGGACAAAACGTTAATAGGTAATATGTTACCCTACCCCAGAATCTTTATTTATTTAGTCGAGATTAAGATTAATTAGGTACCATGGTTTTTGCTCTATTATTTCGTTCTATTTATGGAAAAAGCCTTTTCTTAATGCTAGTTGATCAAGGCAACTTATTTCAGAGGACTGACGTCATCTGTATAAATCGAACCAACAACTAAGAAGGTCGTATACGACCCACTGTGAGCTCTATCAGCTATTGCTGTAGAATACTAACTAGTCTATGTATATCTAAATTATATAGATAACTTTATGTAAATCACAAGCAAATAAAATCACAGTCTTTGATTAATGGATTAACCGTAATTACAAATACAAGTTACCAAAAACGAATAGTTGGCTGTCAATAATTGTACAACCGGTTCCGTTTGCCGCCACGGCCTAGTTTAATTAATTCATGAAGGCAATAAGAATGAACTCGGTTTGATCAATATTGCTCAGAATCTGAAAACTGATTTACGTTAATTTGAGTGGAAACTTACGGAAATATATAGCCTATTATTCATTGACGATGGCTTAGAGTTAGAGAATTGATCGTGCATTGTTTGGTGTCTAAAGCAATTACCGAGGCCGGTTCTTGGATGGGTTACCAGTTACCATATTTAGATTTGAACCCTCCGGACTCCGGAACGTAAGCTCTTAGACAATGTATCTATCTACTTTACAATGTATCTACTTACGTTTTAAAACACGCCTTCTTTCAAGTACCTACTTATCTACCTAGGTAACGATGAGTGTTATTTAGGTACCTATGTTTTGTTTATATAATAACTTTGGATAAATATAACAGCACGATCTATTGACACGGAGACGCACGCTCCGGCAACTCAACCACATGGTTTTTGCACAGTTAACGGTAAAACTGACTGACTTATTAGTATTAATCAGAAAGCGTGAATTGGTAATGAATGCATGTTTTGAATTGTGAGAATCTTTCAAAATGGAAGACGGAAGGCTTAATTTGGCAAGAGGAGGGGGTCTGGGGCCGTGACGTTAGAGTTTGTCGGTCGACGACTTGCGCGGGCGGCCGTGATCGCCAATAAGCAAAATCGATATTTACGAGAAATGATGCAGGAAAATCCACAAACTGTAAGTCTTAGATCCCAATGAATCATCTTCTTTCTCGTGAATATGCATAATTTTTAAATAAAACCAATAAGATTAAGGACGAACCAGCCAGTCATAGGTACGTAAACCAGTTCTGATCACAAAAACCGCACTATTTTAATCGTCATAGGTTTTCCTGTGGTAATAGTTTTCTTATAACAAGATTGTAAAGAAAAATACTTTAGGAAACAGCAATAGCTCATGCAATATTAGGTATCGAGAGGTAATTGTTTTGGAAAGTAGGTAAGAAGGAAAGCAGTATTTAGGTAATCAATGCGTTACAGCTGCTATTTAATAATTTGAATAATGATTTTTAAACATCATTCATTACATAAATTGCGATTTTGTAAATAGCGACGTCAACGCTGTCTATTTTTAACGTGCATGGTAATGACAGTCGCGTCGCAAAGCTCATCATTGTATGACATTATATAATGTAGGTAAATGATGATAAGTTGGCCCACACAAATAATACGAGACAAACAAATTGAACGGTGCACAGCCTCGCCAGCCACGGCCTTTGCGCAGGATTTCCGGCAGTCTGCACACGAACCCGAATAACCATGTTGAGCTAACAACGCTTCGTTAACTTGAGTTACGGTTTATTGTAACTCAGTGAGAGCGTCGCACTCACAGAACTTGTCAATTCACTGCTTATAGAAAAACATTGTTTTTGTTTTTCCATTTCCACGTACGTAGCCTACACAATGAATCTCACTACATATTCATGACTCATACTTAGTCTATAAGTTATAAAAGTTCACATGTAGAACCAGCTCGCATTTTTATTGTTTCCTGGTTGATGATTATAGGAAATACATTAAGCAAAGCGATCAGTAGCTTCCTCACGTCTATTCCTTCACTTTCACTGTTCGACAATCAAGCGTTGGGATCGAGATTACTATTGTGTTCACATCACCTTCCTGTTGTAATACCACTAGTGGTTACGTTATAAGTGGAAATCATTGCCTTCTTGGACTCCATCGATTATTTTTGTCAATTGTTTTTTCAACTTTAGGTCCCACATAAAGCCTACCTAAATGTTGCCTTGATGCTAAGATTTGAAAACTGTTGTACCTATGTCGGACCCAGTGGGACCGGTTTTCGTTATACCTGCTGATAGCTGCCTTTATCCGCAATTATTAGTTAGAATGCCTGGATATCGTTCAGTTTTGTCTACGGCCCCGGTAAATAGAACACCTAACTCATCAATTTGACTAATATTCGGTATGTCGGTGCGTCACATGGTTGACTATTGCTTAACAATGTAAATTAATTGCGAGAGTTTCAAGGATGCGATACATTTTATAATGCTTTCCAAAGAAATCGATGTTTTTTTTTTGATTGATAACATGACACCAGTATCCGATAAATTAAAATTGCTTTAATACCGAATTACTGATTGGTTTAGTAATTCGTTTGTTTGCAAACTCTACATCTTTTAGGGGAGTACGATATAATTTAAAATGGTGACACAACTATTACGTGCGAATTGTGAGATGAAACTCGCTGCATTTTAGTTTAACTCTTCCACACGAATTAAAGGAATACAACAAAAAAACTTACTAAACTAGCTCAGACAGGTTTGTTTGGACATTTGCTCTCAACAGTAAACCTTATGCAGTAAAACACACGTCTCATTCTTTGAAATTGAATAAATATCCATAATATATCTCGAACGTCTGGTCGTCCTGAGTTTTAACACCGTAAAAGGAAATGACCACTTTAGTCTTTTGGCAATGACCTCTTGTTAATCGAAATGCCACAATCTTTACTTATTCACTCACATTATATGCGATAGCTATTCACTTTGTATTCAAACAACACGTCTTAACTTAAAATATGTAAATTATATAGAAAGCTTGCACCACACGTTTCTGTCTAAGATATTCTGCCATGTTCAAACTTTTATTTATTTTTCTGCATATTTTTTTTCACAAGTATTCTAAATATAAACATTGCTTGAAATTATCTCATATATTGTGGGGTGATCATTCTGCTTTCTGGGGGTTGTTTGACCTCACCTTTCCATATTCGGCGGTTCCAGCCCACTCTCGACGCCATTGATCTGCCACTTCCATCTCTGTGAGTTGGTGTATGTCGTTTTTCGATAATGCAGCTACACTCGGAGGGAGCACGGTTTCGTTCGATATAAACGCACGCGCACGTTATTGCTGCGCGCCGGCACGAAGCCTACTGGCACTACCATGCCAGTCACCTGCACTGCCTTCGTCGTGCGAGACGCGGTACAGCCTCAGCCCACAAAATAAATTTAAATATCGCCAATTCGTCATTGCCTTCCGTTGACAAAAACCGTACCTACTTAATGTCAACGCCCACCGTCAGTATAAGGTACCTCTCACGTAGGAAGCGGCCTACGCTTTTAGAAATACTGCAGTATGGAAACCACTCAGATCCAACACTTTAGAATACAATTAAATACGCATAGATGTCAGATAGCTTTTTACTGATCATTAATCAATATCATGTCGTCCGAAATGGATATTTTTTGTGAGCAGCATTGATGATTACCCACCATAAGTCTGTCCGGTCTTATCCAAATGCGTGTCGGATCGAAGCAGGAACAGGTTAAGATTGATAGAATTAGGCCCGAGTTCACCGGCAACATAAACGTCAGATTTCTTTACCTACTATAAACTTAACTATTAATTTTCAAAGTAAATAGTTGTCTTAAGAAGAACGAATTATAGTGTCGGTAAAAATGGGTCTAAGTGTTCTTTGTCACGACTAATGAACCCTGAAAATGGTATGACGTACCTACGTTGGACATGTCCTTAGGCCGATTTTAGACCTAGACACTGAACAGGGGCCCGATTCTCCTAAGTTAATAATGTCAAAATCGAATAGAAATCGAATCGCAATATGATCGCAATGGCAGTTTTAACCATATCGGACATTCTGCTACTAATAAAAGACCAATCGTATTCGATTGACATTTGATTGGTGTGCGATTGGTCTGCTATTTTGGTGATTTTGGTCTATACGGTAGTTTACTGTACAATCATTTTGCAATCGTAAATCATTTGCAGACAAAATGATTCATTATTGGATGACAGAAAAGGATAAAAACGTTTATTTCAAAGAAAAAATAGCGGAATGCCACATACGCTTCAATCGTAATCGAGTCGGGATTGGATCTCAGTCGAATCGAGTCGAACGTGAATCGTAGGTATGTTGCTTAAGTAAAATTAGGAGAATTGGGCCCCAGTAAAAGACTTCATTATTAGTCTGCCAAAAAAAACAACATATTTTTTAAATTTATGTACCCTTTAGTCGCGCGCGTATAGGTACGACTTGCATATGTGGGGCCTGATTCTCCTAATTTTACTTAAGCAACATACGATTCACGTTCGACTGCGATCCAATCCCGACTCGATTACGATTGAAACGTATGTGGCATACCGCTATTTTTTCTTTGAAATAAACGTTTTTATCCTTTTCTGTCATTCAATAATGAATAATTTTGTCTGCATATGATTAACTATTGCAATATGATTGTAGAGCAAACTACCGTATAGTTTAGACCAAAATCACTAAAATAGCAGACCAATCGAATGTCGTTGGAATACGATTGGTCTTATATTATTAGCAGAATGCCAGATATGGTTAAAACTGCTATTGCGATCATATTGCGATTCGATTTCTATTCTATTTTGACATTATTAACTTAAGAGAATCGGGCCCCTGTATTCAATTTTTCATAATGCGGTTTACAGTAGGCTCCTTTCTAGGTTTCGTGCTATTTTACTATGGTAGTTTTAAATTAAATGACGGCCGGGTGTCGCGAGATGACTCCCGGCCACCGTAGGCGTGGGTCTGTAGACGTTGAGTTCGGGTGGCTCATCGTCCCTCTGTCAACTTAGACGTAGACGACAGACCCGTGTCGACGGCGCGCGTTGTTCCACGCACTCCTCAAAGAGATGTCAGCAACCCCAGCGGGGCCCAGTAAGGCCAAGGCGTGCCGAGGCTGCGGGTTGTTCGAAAGAGATACCGCGGCCCTGGTAGGTACATAAAAGCCTACGACGGAACACGACGGATTTTAGTCAGTTAGAGTCTGACACTCCTTCACCGCTGCGGGAGGCGGGAGGGGGCATTTGATGATTTTTGACGTTGTTAAAAATAAAACCGGCCAAGTGCGAGTCGGACTCGCGCAGCGAGGGTTCCGTACAAATCCTGTATAGATAAAAAGTGAGTTTCGCGCCAACCGTTAAGTTTAGAACAATCTTAGTTATGGTCATTTCGTGAGAGTCAAAATAGTTAATATTTTTTATTTTATAATATAACTAAAATAGTAGGCCAGTACCTTGTAAAAGTTAGTTTATTAAAGTTATTTATATACAACATTTTATAGTCATCATTCAGGAATTTGATTGAAAATAACTAATTATGTCTTAAAGGTCATTGTCAAAGGGCATATCTGACCCGCTTTGTAAAAAGTGGCGGACATGAATCAAAGTAGTTTTAAATCGTGGAGAATGGTATGACGTTTCTTTGAATATAATATTTTATTAAAATTCCATGGAGACGAATGTCCTGGATCGTTTGAAAAATATAAAAGACAAGCAGTTTCAGAGGAATGTACAGGTTGCAATGCTAGTTTTTATTGTTAAAGAATTTTCATAAAGAAGAAAGATGCCCATTTGGATGACCAGGATCTGATGAGGATCTGGAAACCCTGAGAAATCGAGGGCAACTCTTGAATATTGTAGGCACGCATCGAGTCATAACCAGACATGTGAGTGTATTTTTGAGGGTACTGGTAAACAGTGAAGGTTTGGAGCTGATTTGATTATGGAGACTACAGAGAGTCGAGGGAACTCCTGAACGGTATGTTGCAACTACCACGTGTTTGGGTTTATTTTATTCGTATTGGCGAAGATTTTCCACATAGATAGGTTTGACTGCCATTGTGGGATCGATAGCAAAGATCAGATATAGTTATGGGAACTCCTTTACAATTTATAACGTAACCTTGTGTTGGAGCTTATTTTATTTTAGGTGACGAGAATTCACTACTAACTTGGGTTAAAGCAGCCATTGCAGGAATGGGATCTTTTATTTTTGAGGGATTAATCACCTAACGAGCCCCAATTTCAGGTTTTTTTCGAAACCGCCTGACGACTTGTAGCTGTCGAATTGTAACAACGACCTCTAGAGAGTAGGATTCGGGGCTGCTGGCTTTACGTTTCTAGAGCCTTGACAAAAGTATTCTGTCCCTTTCTTTGTTTTATAAAGTCGGCTTTATTTTGTAGCATTTTACAAACAAATCCAACTTCAAACATATAATAAAAGCAACACGAAAACAAAAGCAAGAAACAAATTAAAAAGATGTTAGGTGCATCGGTCTAGAAGTCGGTGTCTAGAGGATGCATCTATATTTATTTAACCACCGAGATCTAGACCGATGCATATAAACAGTTTTCTTGTTGTTTTTAGAAGTTGTTTTTTTTTGTAAAAAGTTTTTATTTTTAACTTTTGTGAAAAGTTCTCGTCAATACGAATAATATAAACACGACGTAACTAAAAACATACCGTTAAGGAGTTCTCTCGACTTTCTCACGTCTCCATCATCAGGTAAGCTCTAAACCTTCACTGTTTGATAGTATCACCAGACATACATCTGAGAATCAAGTTTAAATCCTATGCATGCCTACAATTTCTGATAGTTGCCCTCGATTTCTCAGGATTTCCATCATCAGATCCTGACCTGATGACAATGGAAATAAACGGCGAGTATACTCTTTCACTACAAAGAAATGATTTCTCAAATCCGTCAAACGTGGTCGTTTAAATTCCCCATTGAAATGAGGAAAATATTTGATGTTTACACCAGATTTTCTCTAGATTCCCATGGTTCACATTGATGCGACTAATGCCATAGTAAATCAGAGCCTTTATCATTATACTGTGCTATATTTCGTTCGTATCCGCCGTGGGTATGGTTTCCATACTAAGGTGCCCAATGACCTTTGAATGATTTAAAATTTTTCACAGTTTAGAGGCCATTATATTTAAGAAGTGTTTGATATGAATTTCACTTTTTATCAAAACTTTAATATCTCTACGCGTTCATGTGAAAAAGGGTACGTAGTAAGTTTATAATTATTAAAAAATATTTTATGTCATGTAAGCAAAAATAATATTATTTTAATATTTTATGTAACTTCATCATTTTCGTAATTTTTCCTTTATCTGTACTATATAACGTTGCTTCGTGCCGAATTTCAAGATTCTGAGTTCACGGGAAGTACCTTGTAGGTTTTGATTCCCTAGCGTGAGACGGAAATTCGTCTAAGGTGTCGGTAAAACTGCTGTATCTTTTGATCGCGTTAACTTAGAAGTTTGATTTTTTCATTGCTTAAAGGGACAATAGACCTAGGTATTTGGTATAAATTTCAATTTGGTACCTTTATTCGTTCGTGAGAAATAAGGTAGTAAGTTTCATTTTATTAAAATATTTTTATTATATTATATAACAAAAAAAATGTGATTTTCGCAATTTTTCCTATATTTGCATTATATGACAATGCTTCATGCCAAATTTCAAGATTCTGAGTTTACGGGAAGTACCCTGTAGGTTTTGATTCCTTTGCGAGTGTCGAAAATTTGTTGAAAATATCGACATAATCGGTTGTATCTTTTGATTGGCTTGGCTTAGAAGTTTGATATTTTCACAGCTTAAAGGGACAATAGACCCGAGTATTTCATGTGAATTTCAGCTTGATACGTTCACGCGTTCTTAAGATAAAGGGTCTTGACAGACAGACAGACAGACAGACAGACAGACGGACAACAAAGTGATCCTATAAGGGTTCCGTTTTTTCCTTTCGAGGTACGGAACCCTAAAAAAAGGGTGGCGAAAAGCCAACACACGTCACACGTTGCGAGATCTTATAGGTCTAAGTGGGCTGCTGGAATGCTAGTACTATCTGAGTATCCGGTGTCCACTGAACGGTGATAAGATCCTTCGCCATGTCAGCGTTACATATTATATAGCTCAATATTTGGGGTACATAACCACATTGATACACAACAAGTTTGCAAGATATAATTCTATGTGGGTATGCTCTCATCTATTTCTGAACATTATCCAGCATATTATGTAAAACCAAATTTTAAAAGATTGTAGGTACCTAAATGTTTTTATTTCTGAAAATAATTGTTAGAAAGTAATTATTTTAGAATATTTGTCTATCTTAATTCATGTAGGCAAGGATACAGAAGTTTTTACAAGGGATTAGAAACCAGTTTCAAATAAATTCATGATAGTTTTATTCCATCCTTAATAAAGCTTAACAACTTATAAAATACGGATTTAAATAACTTAAGTTAAATGGCTCCAATCCAAGACTTATTTCAATATTATGGGCAGATACTGCACTGGGTAACTAACAAGATGAATAACAATAATCAAATCGTAAAAGTTATGACAATTATTTAACAACTATTTCTAAGATGACTAATATACAAATCTAATAAATAATTATCACACATTTTCAATTCTAAAATATCAAGAAAAGCATCACTTTGAAACTTTGTTCTGGTATTCACACGCCTGCAATACTTAGCTACTAAAACGTTGTGTTTTTGGTTTGTCATACAGAAGTTATAAAACATAATTTGTTCAGCACTGTAACCTCTGTTGATGCCATTTTTGAAATATCGATAGAATAATTGGTCACTATGGTTACACATACTTTCCACATCTTTCCATTCCTTGAGTGTTAAACCAAACAGCAGTCCTACAGCAGGGCCCTTGACAACACAAGTTACTTCTCCTGATCTATCCGTTATTCTTATTGTAGCACTCGAAGAAACTCTTCCTCTGTAGTTGCTGATCTTCACTGACTCGAGTGAGTAGTCTGTAAGCAGACCCCATCCCTCTGTGTGAAGTTTTATTCGTTTTGCTTCCGTAAGTTTTGAAGGAACAACAGAATTATAAAAATTATCATTCGCCTGTTTCTTGTTCATGGAAACTTGTTGTTACACAAGTTACTTTTATATATTGATGATTTGTTTGTCATTTAGCCGTATTTTGTATTCTTTCTTGCATTTAAACGGAGTACGGAGTTGCCATAGAGTAACTTATATATACGGTAATAGAGACCTCACTCTTTGTTCTGGTGTGGCGCCATCTCTCGGCTAACGATGCAGTCACACTTTGCCATAGCTCTAACTATAGCTATAATGTATACGTAGTAGGTACAACCAGGATCTAATAGTTTAATTTTTTTAATATTTTTGATTATACCTCGTCCAAGATAGCTTTATGCCAAAATCACAAAGCTATCTTGCACGAGGTATATACCAAAAAGTCGAGGTTTAGGGTAAAAATGGGCAAATAAAACAACATAATTTAAAAAGAATTGTATTTTATTTTTGTTTTTGTCTTTTTTTATTATACACTATTGCAAGATTTTGTACATTATCTGCTGTATCTACATCTTTGCTGGCACCATTCAAAATCTGGTTTGTAGTTCTTGCCCAATTATTAGCAAAGAATCTGCTAGAGAACTCCATATAAAACTCTATTAATTCTGTTTTGTGTATTTTACAATTAATAAAGCCTGTGTTTAAATTACAATATAAAATTGTTTTCATATAATTTTTTAAATTATTTATGTGGCTTTTATTTCTTAATATTTGGTGCAGAGTATCTTGCATTTCTGAGAACATCTTAGTTAATTTTTCGCTTGGGTAACTTAATAATTTTTTACCTTTAAAATATTCTCTTTTTTTAATATACTTATTTGAACCAGGATCGTTCGTATATAAATATATCTTACAATTTTTGCAGTTTTTAAAAATTTTTTTGGATTTACGTAGCAGGTAACCCGTCACATATTCCAGCTGAGCAATCATTCGTGGGTTTTCTTTTTTATTTTCAAAATTATCTATATTTTCGTTTAATACGTCATTCAAATCAATCTCACAATTTGATGGTTTTTCATCTTTTTTTTTGAAAAATAATTCCTCAAATGATTCTAATGTTGTACAGAAATCATTTTCACAATTAGCACCTGGTGAATAATTGCTACTTAGGTTCGTCACCAAAAGGGACGCAAATGCAGCTTCGAAAGCAGCACATGACGGTGAAATATTTCTAAACCCGTGACTACGTATACTTCCAAAAAAGTTTTCTAACGGATCCTGGTTCAAATGTCTGCACCAAAAGGATTTAATATTATAATCATTTATGAGTTTATCTCTAACAAGTTCCATGCCTTCAATTGTCTTTATAAAATTATTGATTGATGGTACAGTGCCAGCACTACCTTTTATATTCACAAATTTCATCGACTTTAAAACTGTTTTGGCTTTTAGCCAAATTTCTCTGTGTCTAGATTTTGGAGTAACATTGCAAAGTAAATCTTTACCAGACCTTACATTTGAATTTTTCTGACTTCCATTTAACGAATCAAATAAGTCATCAATGAATAAAATAAAATCAGCAGTGTCCATGGATTCTTTTGCCAAAATGCCATTTTCTGAAAGATAAAAAAATAAGTATTTTAGTAAGAAGGTGGTGCCCATAACACAGGATATATAAAAAACTCAAAATCTTAAACTTACTAAAAACTAGTTTAACTCGCTATGCATGTAGGTAAGTACATTACATAATAATAATGGCGTCCACGGCCAATTTTGACCACGGCGGCTGTTCTCATTTAAGGAGATCATTCAGCTGCGCAGGACATATTATAGTGCACGAGCATTTGTGCTGACACAGGTGCACTCCCTATTCCTTCACTCTCATAGCCCGATGGGACGGCAATCCGACTCGACCGGAGAGAGATCAGGCGCAGGACGACATTTACGTGCTCTCTGATGCACAGGTGAATCAATCACCAACTTCCAGACTACGGGTTGCTTTGTGAAAGTTTAAGAAAACCCTCAAAGCGATTTCGGCCGTCCCGGGAATCGAACCCGAGACCTCGAGCACAGCAGCCGTGCTTGCGACCACTAGACCAACGAGGCAGTCTTACATAATAGCAAAGAGGTCAGTCTGTGATTATAGGTATAAATACATAATAATTATTTAATTACCTGCTAAATAACCCATTGTTTTCCCAACAGTCTGGCTGAAGAGTTGTGAAGCATATTTAACTTTCATTTTTGGGATTTTATCTTTATTGCAGTGGTTTTCTGATAAGTTTTTTATTAATTTCAATCCTTTGTAGGTCGGGTTATTTTCGTATAATTGAGTGATGTGTTCCCATTTCGCAACTTTCTCATCACCATCAATAGCAAATCTTAAATTTTTCGTGAGGAGATTATTTCTTATACCCTTTAATAAGTGGGGCACATCGTAGAGGGGAATCACTTGTTGTCCTTGGATTTCAAATATGGATGATCTAAGGCATTCATTCTTTTTTAAATAATCTGTTCGGGTTTCTTCGATTAAGTAATTAATAGCACTTGTGTTAGACGTGCCTTGGTCACATACAGTGGCTAAAACAATAAACCCAATATTTTGTAATTTGGTTATAATTGCCTTTATTTGTGTCGCCAATATTTCCTTGGGTGTGCTTCCTGAGCAAAATGAATAACTCACAGGCTGTTTATAGTTTCTTGTGACCCCCCTTATCATGAAAACAAGCACATGGTCTGCAATTTTTTGTTTGGATTCTCCTGTATAATTCACAAAGCCTGAGATACGATCTTTTTTTCTATTGTATTCAAAGTGTGGAGAAAGTGACATCTCATCAAAGACTAATGTGCACAGTCTGTCATCAGTTTTCATTTTTTGAATTCTTTTTTTTAGCTGGTCAAACAAATTTTCATTAATGCCAGGTTTTAGATTTGCTCGCGATATCATTCTCGAGAGAGTTACTGGAGAAGGTAAAACAAATATATTGCTTAGCCATCTATATGCCTTTGGTCCCATTTTGTACATGCTTAATGCCATACATTTTTCCTCTTTCGTAAATCGACGTCCTAATTTTGATTTGCTTATTTCTCTAAATTGCATGACTGTAAATATGGCAGCCAAGGTTTTAAATTTTTTTAGAGCTATTTGAAATGCTGAATTAGTGGACAACGATTTGGCTTTCTCCAGCCTTCTTCGGAATGAGTCATTTTCTTTTCTAAGTTTTAATATTTCAGCACTCAATAATTTTTCGCATTTGACTGGTTTTCTAGACCCTGAAATCAAAACAATAGGATTATTAAACATCATCATATTCAGCCTCCTCCAACAAATGACTTTTTAGCCTTATAGTTAGCACGCTAGGCTGTCAGTTCCGTGTCCGGAGGTTTTGGGTTCGATCCCCAGCCAAGGCAAGTTATTTTACATGTATCTGTTATAAAATCAAATGCCTCCTTTGTGTAACCATTCGATCGTTGGACTCTCAATCAGGCGGTTGTGGGTTCAAATCAATGATGTTGGTTAAGTAGTAATATATAGAGTACTTACCTTTAACGACATTCATAGTATGCTTGCATATTTTCACTTCATCTGAAGCCTTTACTTGCTGCAGTGGCGGAACATCTTCAACAGTAGATGGTGATGATATGGTATCAGCTTCTTTAGAGCTGCTGGCTACAATTGGATTGCTTATATCTGCAAGAGGAAGTCTTCGTTTTCTAGATCCTGAAATACAAAATACATAATATAATTTTTGTTTTAAAAAATTTAGAAAAGAAACAATAGATAGAAATTGAGAAGCTTTTGCCATGCCAATTGAACACAGAAGCAACAAAATGTTACCAACAAATACTATAATTTGTTTAAAAAACCCCAAAAAAATAGGTAACCTGCACCTTCCAGATATTACACTTTTAGAATATATTATTTCTGTAATTTTGGAGGTCTAATATTACTATAACTATGGTAATGGCCATCATTTACTTGGTAAGAACTCTGAATCATTTGATTAAGTATCAAATTTTTGAATAGATACAATTTATTATTGATAGAGCTTGTGGAGCACTTTCATTTCATTACGTAGTAGGTATGGTATAGAAATAATGGAGCACAATTATTGAAATTGCAAATAAATAAAGTATCTAAGCATCCAAAAGAATTGAACGATAAATGGTTGCTGCAGGCAAGGTCAAACTGATTCTGCAAAAAAAATCGGCAAGTTTTCGAAAAAAAAAAATACGAAAATTTTTCTAAGTCCTTGCTCCATAGCGCCCCTAAGGCTACACTCCAACCAATAAATGATATTCTATTCTATTCTAATCAGTAAAATAAAAAAAATACCTGATAAATTGAGTGTTGGTACAGCATTAGGAGACAATAGTTTGCTTCTTGTATGATACTTGGATTCAAAATGCAAGTGGCAGACGCGGCGACGTTTAAATATTATGGCATTTTGAAGACTCAAAATATCACCTCCAATATTGTATATCCAAGTCCGAAATCGATCCGGATCTTTATCAGGGTTAGGAAACTTATGGAGAGGTTGCTGTTGTGAACCTGTAAAATAAACACTTTTAGTTGCTTCTATTACTTTATTCAAGTAACCTGTGTGCTGTGTACAGGTATTGTCACTCTGTAGTCACATTCTGTGGGTGGAACCTCTGGTGAAAACTATGAATTTATGTTTGTAGGGTTCCGTACCCAAAGGGTAAAACGGGACTATATTGTTTTGTATCTCATGAACAGTGATAATTAGTGTTGAAATTTTCACAAATACTGAAAAATAGAATAAAACTAATATTTTGGTGGGCCCCCATACAACAAACGCGATTTTTTTGCTCATTTTCTAATTTATGGTACGGAACCCTTCGTCCGAGAGTCCGACTCGCCCTAGGCCGGTTTTTTTTAGACTGGTGATTGTTTAGTCGAAAAAAATATTGTATTTGGAATATAGTAGGTAGGTATGTCTACTTTATCTTGCTAACTATAAACGATTGTAATCTATTCCAGGTATTTCGTTCATACATTTCTGGGCTTTGTCTTTTAAATTACGAGTGTATTTACTTATGAAATACAGAAATACTTAATCGCGCGAAAAACTGAGGGCAAACACTAATATTGATTTCTGAGTTAGGATACGATCATATAATTAAATAGGTACAAGTATCACTCACCGCAAAATGGCACACAGCAATTTTTTTCCGAAGTCATGTTATCAGATTGTCCATAAAACGTAGCCGGGGTCACAAAACGAACACGATCGTCGGAGTCCAAAGAGAGAGCAAGGTTATCGTTTAAGAGCACAGTCACCAAAATCCATGTAACACAGCCGAGTCGTCTTAAAATCGCAGGAACCATAACAATTTATAAGAAATAAACAGAATTGTAGCGAAAAATACCGTTAATGACATACGTACATTAAACCGGAAAAACAAACAACCAACATGGCCGATTAGCCAATGACGTTCCATTTCAATTCTGTGTTCATAGTTTGATGTTAATATTTTATTTATATTTGTAATTACGAAAAACGAAAAACGAAGTAGGAATAGTAACATTATAAAAATTTTAATTGAAATCAGTAAAATAAAAGACAAAAATAACTGAGTTAATGCAAGTAAACCAAGAAGTGAGTAGATTGAAATTGTTTCGAAAAAGCATGAAAAGAAACGGATGCGCCAATAATTTCGTGCAATGTTGCTATTAAGTATAATTCAAACAGGTTTAAACTATGTTTGTTTATTTTATTCTTAGCCTAATTTAAAAGATGAAATTCTTAATTAATAAAAAAAAATATTTATGATTAAATTACTATAATAAGTAAGATTAAATTAGATTAAGATGGTTGTATAAACGCCATCTGTTGAGGAACGATAGGACTAATGCCCACGTCTGTTTCTCCATACAAGTTACGATTGTACCAAGTGAATAGACCCTGGCCCTCTTATTATAAAACGCGGTATCAAATAAGTATCGGCTTTTGTACTACCTTTAATCCAGCTTTAAGTACGACCTTGAAAAAACGTTATTACAAAACGCAGTTTATCGCAAGTCCTATTACTATCTGTAGTACAAAAGATAAACCATCGAGCCCCCTAGTTTAACTGCAGTACTTAGTTGACAAACGTCAAATTCCGACATTATTTACTTTTGAGGTTATTTGTTTTGTGATGAAAAAAACGAAAGTAGATATAAATATGTGTGATTTGGAATACTTGGATGTGTTAGAATACTATTGAGAGTGTCCGGGGACCCAACAGAGTGCGTCATCGAGAAAATTTCTTCAAATTACCTGACGACAATTTTCGATGTAAATATCGATTTACGTTTTTCGAAATAATAGTCAATTGAATGCATGATGATAATCCATGATGATCCAGGATGATGATATGATGCTCAACTGGGCTCGCCATAAAGTAAGTAGCCTTTACAGTGCAAGTAGGTTGCCAAAACATCCTAATTAATTGTATGAGAGTGGAAGTTTTTATTATGGATGTTTGTTTATGTTCCACGCATACACTACCACATGGATTTTGATGAAACTCCGAAAATATATCAGATTATCATACAGTCTACTGTTTATTTACAGATTCAAGACTATTTTGGCGTTTTACACGCCGTATCTCTGCCAGTAATATGCAATGTATGTAAAAGACTGGAAGCTTGCTAAAATTTACAAAAATGCCAAGATGAGAAAGGGAACAAGATTGTGTGATGAAGAACAGTGTCCAACATGTATCAGTGCGTTTAACTGTATAAATAGACATCGGAATAAAATATAATTTTCTACTTTTATGTTGTTTCATTTTCTTTTGGTAATTTAATGCACACGATATTCTGTGTGTAAGTTATTGTGCACTTAATTTTGAAGAGGTTCTAATGAGATGCACAACGTCTTATTTAATCATTTAAATCGGGATGAAAATAATCCAAGTTATTTCTAACCTAAAAACAAAACATAACTCGGATACGCGCGCTGACGGTCCGTTATACGCGCAAACTCGATAGTTGTTTAAAAGAGAATAATTGGATCATGTATATCGTTAAAAGTTACTAGAAATATAAAATTACCTTTAAATAATAAAAAGTAATCTTTTCAACTGCAGAGATATTTTTTTTATTATCATAGTTAATTATTTTTCATCAAAATAGACTTAACAAAATAATGTAAAAAGGAACGGCGCATAGAATCCGGAACGATTGAACGAATGATTTAAATATTTGTTGCTTATAATCTGTGGATATTATTTCAACCACAGACAAATAGAAGTACCAAACAGTCTTCTCTTAGTCTACGTTTTGTAATAAGGATGTGAAGACTATCGTAAGTACCGTAACAAACCAAGACGTCTTCAGTCTGGTTTAAACCACTACTTGCGGCAGTTTTTATAATAAGAGGGTGGGAGTTGCTATTGACTCGTTCAGATTTGGTGAACTAAATGAAGTACTGAAGTAAATGAGTGGACTACTTCGTTGAGCGAAAAGAACTACTTCATTCATTTCTTTTCAATGACACATTTTGCGCATGTCTAGTTGCTAATGCTTGCCGCTAGGAGTAAAATGTGGCTTTGACATACGCTAATGACATTGACACCTAACAGCTGGTGTCTTTCCAGTTTACGAAGCCTTTAGCTGGGCATGACTGGAAGATAAAGTAAGAATAAGACAAGCCCAAGCCTGCTTTTCACCACTATACTTGCCAGCCCAAGTTACAGTCATTATTCCACTCACTAGAAGTAGGCCACAGCAAATAACAACAAAATTAGATGGCGATAATGGTGATTTTATTAAAGTTTCAAGCTTTTTAATCGCGCGGTCTGCATGGAACGGATTATTATTGTCCGGATGACTGTGACAAGTGATGTTTTGACGTAAACGTAAATTTAGAGGTTATATAAAATAGGACTTGTTTTGTGCTTATTTCTTGCTTATATAATACACATTACAATTTTAATTGTTAAATCTTATGAGTGTACTGAAAATCTGATTCAATGAGAATAGGCTGGGTGCACAAGTTGGTAAACAAATGGCCGGGCAAAAGTATATTTGGAATGTATAGATTCCTGCCAATGTTTTTCGTACTTGGAGCTGCTTTGGAGTTTTCTATGATTAACTGGAAGGTTGGGGAAGTTAATTTTTATAACACGTTCAAGAGACGTCAAGCTCACGAAATAGTTGAAGAAAAGATAAAGAAATACACAGTTGCATAAGATGCCGGCCGGAGTGACTTGGGGTCAGTACATTGCCTTTTCATCGGCGGCTATGCTGTCTATGCTAGCAGGATCGCAGATTGTACATCAGTACTACAAACCATTACGGGATCTAAATGAGTACATTAACAAGGAGCTTAGGAGCCTGCCGGATAATGTTCAAGTTAAAATTAGACAAGAATTGCAGGATGAAGGTATATTAAATAAAACTTAGGAGTTATATTATTTATCATGTGTAAGTAAATAAAATTGTTAATCACAATAGAACATTTTCATTTTTATTCTCTAGTTGATAACTTGCCTCTCATGTTTTGTTCCTGTAGTTTGTATTTAGTATTCCTTATCATATGAATTGACCTACTACAAAACTACAAACAAATCCAAAATAAAAACAAATTAGCCACCTTGCCTTTTACTAATTATCTTTTCTCATTTTAACCATAGTCTATCAACAGGTTTTTCATAATTCTTAATTAGGCAAGTTTAGTAATTATAAGATGTATGTGTAGGTAAAGTAAAGTGAAAAATAGTATTTTGAGGATTGCTTTTAGACTAAATACATAGAATTAATCATATAACCCATGAATATCATCATAAGAAGGGGTTTTATTATGATTAACTTTTGAAATCCAAACATAGCATATATATTATAATCAATTTCATGAAATCCCACCACATACGGTTGCATTGCAAATCATAGAGAAAGGCAACATTCAAAAACTCATGCAAAAAAAAACAAGTAGAACAATTGTTTATAAATTTTATTATAACTAGCTATAAATTTTGGCTCCACTCTTATAATAATATTTACAATAGGTACTTTAATTGTAACAATTAACTTTTATATTCAATAAATTATCTTAAAACTTTATAAAAACTACAATAAAATAGGCACTTAAAGATCATTTTATAGAAATTAGATTAACAACTTATTTTCACCTTATAAACAAATATTATACATAGTTACTAACAACTTACACTTTGTTACAAACAATTATTATTACAGCAAATAATGAAATCATCTTGGTCTCAATGTATTGAGTATTGTTAATATGATGTGTAATATTTATCACATTAGAAATTACATAGAAACCAGTGCAACATGTAGATACTGACTATAACAATATTCTAAAATTCCTAGTTACATTTTATTCCTACCCCAAGAATATTAAACTTCATACTAAAAAAATTATACAAAACAGTTCTCTGCCAATATCTTTTAGTTTTCTAATGTGTATGTATCTATCTGTTTTAAGAAAGAAACTATACAACCAAAACATTACTGCAGTCTTTACAAATATTAAATTTTTGTACCTCCTTCAGGTCATCTTGCTGAATTCGATATTGTTCGTCGTATCCAGTCGACATGAGAACTAATGGAATCATAAATGCGAGGGCGTCCTAAACCAATTTTTGTACAAGCGATACGCCATCCACTGACTCCTTCCAGTGACCATTGCTTTGTCTTCTCATTGAAACACATCATTGAACTGCCTGCATACTCCTCCTCCTGACAAAATAACAATATTATTAGCACAGGAAAAAGGAGGCAAAAACGTATTTTCATTAAAACAAACAATTATTTACTTACATCACAGTCATCCTGGTCATATAATGGTTCAGCACAGATTCCATTTACAATGGCGATGCTCACATTTTCGCACGTGCTCATGGGACTAGTCACTACTTGGACCCTTTGCAGTTGGTCTTTGTTTCTTGTCCAGCCTAAAGTGTTGCAAATATTTCGACTAGCTGGTTCTGCACCATTGTCTGGCAAACATATGGGCCTTACAAAATCCGTCATTTCCACTGGTTCCTCCAACCGCACTAACGCTAGCATACTGCCTTCAATGGGAGAACGCACCATGCCAACTATTCGCCTTTCTTGTTGCCAAGGTGTAGTGCTTTGTATTCGCACTGTACCAAATCTCGCAGTCCATTCAGCTTTTGGCTGTCCCTGTTGATATAAGAAAGACATTGAATATTTCATTATAATCTTAGTGACTTACAATTAGATTATATAATTGATTTAGATGTTTGTAGGCAGATTTGAGGTTCGTGGTATTGGTGTTTCTTATTTTGAAACAGTTTGTGCTTACTTGGAAGCAGGAGGCAGTAGTGATGAGCCAGGAGGGGTGTATAAGCGCAGCGTCGCAGGCGTGCACGTGAGTTCGCAACAGCGAGGCGTGCCACGGCCAGTCCCCCGGCCGCGCCGAGCGAGGCAGGCCCTCCACGCCCGATCCCGCGCCGATACCGCGAGCAGACGTCACACCACATTCTGTTTTGATGCAAGGCCATACATTAATGTTTTCTTCATGGCTTAGAAATGGGCTTATGGACCTATGGACTTAGTAAAATGTTTTAAAACAGCAATTGGAGTCAACTTACCCAAATTATCACAGACAACTCTTATAACTTTTCGTTCAGGGCATTCACTTTTAACGAATGATATTTCTGGAGCGAAGGGATCTACTATTTCAACGTATTGTGGTTTTTCTTTCTTCGGATCCCGCTCTTCGTTTGACTCTCCTTCTTCCGCATCTGGTACTACTTCTGCGCTTAATGAAGCCCTGAAATAATAATTACAATATTACGCATTACTTAGATATTTAACAGACATACGCAGGTAGAATAGTTTCATCTGCATATTACGAAGGTCCATCGAGCTATGTAAAGGTATGATTAAATGCAAAGAATACCTAAGCAGTTACCCGCCGTAAAGTTCTCTACTAGTCTAAAGAATTAACAATACAGTGATTGTGTTAATTAAGTGCGCAGTTTACCTACGTGGGCAAGTAAAATACTTACAATATTCTACCTATCACTAGATAATTTAAACATAACTTAGATATAATTAGGAAATGATAGGTAATATAAATCATGGATAAGTATTATTTCGGCAAATTGACGCGTAAGTAGCTACGTAGTAGGTACGTGGATCCTATAAGATCTGAAGATACCTATCGATTGTTAACAGGTCAATTTTAAACTTAGTAAAATTGAAGATAAATGCTCACTTGAAGGTGAGCGCCTTGCAGAGCGAAGCGGCGACGCTGGTGAGCGCGCGCTTGTCGTGCTCGTGTGGCGCGGCGCAGATCTTGCCGTCTCGGCCACGCTCCGCCCACACCGCATACCCGCTGCGGCTACGGACCGCGCCCAGCGTTGACTCGCTGTTCTCTCGTCTCCAGGATGCAAGGGAGCGAGTGATCCATACTGCAGCAAAAAGTATAATCCACATTTAATAAAAACTTATTTGAAATGCCCAGTTTTCCATCTATAGTTTCTAATCCTAACGTCCAGGTTAGGAAACCGAACAAAGCAGCTTGAGGTCGTGCAGACGTATCCTAACTATTAGTACTCACGACATCCAGCTTCGTCACTCCCGTCAGGGCAGTCGGGCGTTCCATCGCAGCGCAAATGTGCGGGTAGGCAACGCGTTTGCAACGCACACCGCAAACCGCCCGTGCCCGCCGCGGAACAATGTGAGCAACTACGCTCGTCTTCTGCGCCTGCGCAGTCAGGAATGCCATCGCACTCTCGACGCGATAGTGCGAGCCGCTGAAGGCCTCTTGAGCATTCTGTGAAAAAGAATAGATGTTCAGAAGTAAGTATTCTTGGACAACCACGTTATTTAGTGATGAAATGGCTAGTTGGAACTTATAGTAATGAACTCAGAAGCATACCTGGTTCAGGAGCACAGGATCCTTTGCCGAAGTAATCTGGGAACCGTGCACAGTCGAAATGCGGTCGGAGTCGGTCTGGTAGGCGCGCTCCACAGCCAGCATGGAATGCGCGGCAGTAAGCACGACACGGCCGAACTAGACGCTCGTCAGAGCATCGAGGCTGCAGCATTTGACATACAAAATCCTGAAACACAATAAAACATGCGTATTAATTACTTTCCTGAATTAAATAACATACGTAACATAACATAATTCTATTGTAATGTAGAGTCGCTTGCCGAGGTCGACCTTTTGGTACACTGAGCCGCAGTCACTCAAGGTTTACGCGCGCTCTTGTCTTGAAAATTAGTACTTAAGTATATAAAAATCAGCAGTTACAACTTTCAGTCACCACTGAACACTTTTTAGAGTACACAAGGGTGTGTATGAGGTAAGTACATAAGGGTGTTTATAGGGTAAGTATATAAGGTACCTAAGTAAGGGTGTTTATGGGGAGTGTACATAAGACAGTATATGAGGACTGTACATAAGGGAGTGTATGAGAACAGTACATAAGGGAGTATATGGGGAGTGTACATAAGAGAGTATATGAGGACTGTACATAAGGGAGTGTATGAGAACAGTACATAAGGGAGTATATGAGGACAGTACATAAGGGAGTATATGAGGACAGTACATAAGGGAGTATATAAAGGAGTATATGAGTATAAGGAAATATATGAGCACAGTACATAAGGGAGTATATGAGGACAGAACATAAGGGAGTATATAAAGGAGTATATACATAAGGATTTATATGAGGACAGTACATAAACGAGTATATGAGGACAGTACATAAGGGAGTATATGAGGACAGAACATAAGGGAGTATATAGGGAGAGAATATAAAGGAGTATATACATAAGGAAATATATGAGGACAGTATACAAGGTGTTGATTTGCATTTGTGCCATAGTTCAGGAGGAGGTCATAAAATACGTAAATAATCGATTGGAATTACAGTAGACGGGAAATAGCTAATATGCTCTGCTATTTTTGTCATTGTAATGTCGTAGTATTTCAGAAGTAATCCAATTTTATGAATGAAAATTATCAATGATCGTTGCGTATGCTTTGTGTTTGCGTTTGTGTGAGGGCGCAGCACGGTTTTAAGGCCACTAACACACGCGCCAAGTTTAAATACGGCTAGACGACATTGACGGAATTCCGAAAAAAAAAATACAAAAAATTACGTACCAATTTTTTTGCTGATTTGGGTCGAGAATCATTAGCATAATTACGTCCTTCACTATGGCACGGATGCAAATCAATAGCTTGTATAAGGACAGTACATAAGAGAGTATATGAGGACAGTACATAAGGGAGTATATGAGAACAGTACATAAGGGAGTATATGAGGACAGAACATAAGAGAGTATATGAGGATAGTACATAAGGGAGTATATGAGGACAGTACATAAGGGAGTATATGAGGACAGTACATAAGGGAGTATATGAGGACAGTACATAAGAGAGTATATGAGGACAGTACATAAGGGAGTATATGAGGACAGTACATAAGGGAGTATATAAAGGAGTATATACATAAGGAAATATATGAGGACAGTACATAAGGGAGTATATGAGAACAGTACATAAGGGAGTATATGAGAACAGTACATAAGGGAGTATATGAGGACAGTACATAAGGGAGTATATACACAAGGAAATATATGAGCACAGTACATAAGGCAGTATATGAGGACAGTACATAAGGGAGTAATTGAGGACAGTACATAAGGGAGTATATAAAGGAGTATATACATAAGGAAATATATGAGCACAGTACATAGGGGAGTATATGAGGACAGTACATAAGGGAGTATATGAGGACAGTACATAAGGGAGTATATGAGGACAGTACATAAGGGAGTATATGAGGACAGTACATAAGGGAGTATATGAGCACAGTACATAAGGGAGTGTATGAGGACAGTACATAAGGGAGTATATAAAGGAGTATATACATAAGGAAATATATGAGCACAGTACATAAGGGAGTATATGAGGACAGTATATAATAAGGGAGTATATGAGGACAGTATATAAGGGAGTATGTGAGGACAGTACATAAGGGAGTATATGAGGACAGTACATAAGGGAGTATATGAGGACAGTATATAAGGGAGTATATGAGGACAGTACATAAGGGAGTATATGAGGACAGTACATAAGGGAGTATATGAGGACAGTACATAAGGGAGTATATGAGGAGAGTATATAAGGGAGTATATGAGGACAGTACATACGGGAGTATATGAGGACAGTATATAAGGGAGTATATGAGGACAGAACATAAGGGAGTATATGAGGACAGTACATAAGGGAGTATATGAGGACAGAACATAAGGGAGTATATAGGGAGAGAATATAAAGGAGTATATACATAAGGAAATATATGAGCACAGTACATAAGGGAGTATATGAGGACAGTACATAAGAGATTATATGAGGACAGTACATAAGGCAGTATATGAGCACAGTACATAAGGGAGTATATGAGGACAGTACATAAGGGAGTATATAAAGGAGTATATACATAAGGAAATATATGAGGACAGTACATAAGGGAGTATATGAGGACAGTACATAAGGGAGTATATGAGGACAGTATATAAGGGAGTATATGAGGACAGTACATAAGGGACTATATGAGGACAGTATATAAGGGAGTATATGAGGACAGAACATAAGGGAGTATATAGGGAGAGAATATAAAGGAGTATATACATAAGGAAATATATGAGGACAGTATACAAGGTGTTGATTTGCATTTGTGCCATAGTTCAGGAGGAGGTCATAAAATACGTAAATAAATCGATTGGAATTACAGTAGACGGGAAATAGCTAATATGCTCTGCTATTTTTGTCATTGTAATGTCGTAGTATTTCAGAAGTAATCCAATTTTATGAATGAAAATTATCAATGATCGTTGCGTATGCTTTGTGTTTGCGTTTGTGTGAGGGCGCAGCACGGTTTTAAGGCCAGTAACACACGCGCCAAGTTTAAATACGGCTAGACGACATTGACGGAATTCCGAAAAAAAAAATACAAAAAATTACGTACCAATTTTTTTGCTGATTTGGGTCGAGAATCATTAGCATAATTACGTCCTTGACTATGGCACGGATGCAAATCAACAGCTTGTATAAGGACAGTACATAAGAGAGTATATGAGGACAGTACATAAGGGAGTATATGAGGACAGTACATAAGGGAGTATATAAAGGAGTATATACATAAGGAAATATATGAGGACAGTACATAAGGGAGTATATAAGAACAGTACATAAGGGAGTATATGAGAACAGTACATAAGGGAGTATATGAGGACAGTACATAAGAGAGTATATACACAAGGAAATATATGAGCACAGTACATAAGGCAGTATATGAGGACAGTACATAAGAGAGTATATACACAAGGAAATATATGAGCACAGTACATAAGGCAGTATATGAGGACAGTACATAAGGGAGTAATTGAGGACAGTACATAAGGGAGTATATAAAGGAGTATATACATAAGGAAATATATGAGCACAGTACATAAGGGAGTATATGAGGACAGTACATAAGGGAGTATATGACGACAGTACATAAGGGAGTATATGAGGACAGTACATAAGGGAGTATATAAAGGAGTATATACATAAGGAAATATATGAGCACAGTACATAAGGGAGTATATGAGGACAGTATATAAGGGAGTATATGAGGACAGTATATAAGGGAGTATGTGAGGACAGTACATAAGGGGAGTATATGAGGACAGTACATAAGGGAGTATATGAGGACAGTATATAAGGGAGTATATGAGGACAGTACATAAGGGAGTATAGAAAGGAGTATATACATAAGGAAATATATGAAGACAGTACATAAGGGAGTATATGAGGATAGTACATAAGGGAGTATATAAGTACAGTACATAAGGGAGTATATGAGGACAGTATATAAGGGAGTATATGAGGACAGTACATAAGGGAGAATATGAGGACAGTACATAAGGGAGTATATGAGGACAGTACATAAGGGAGTATATGAGGACAGTACATAAGGGAGTATATGAGGACAGTACATAAAGGAGTATATAAAGGAGTATATACATAAGGAAATATATGAGCACAGTACATAAGGGAGTATATGAGGACAGTACATAAGAGAGTATATACACAAGGAAATATATGAGCACAGTACATAAGGCAGTATATGAGGACAGTACATAAGGGAGTAATTGAGGACAGTACATAAGGGAGTATATAAAGGAGTATATACATAAGGAAATATATGAGCACAGTACATAAGGGAGTATATGAGGACAGTACATAAGAGATTATATGAGGACAGTACATAAGGCAGTATTTGAGCACAGTACATAAGGGAGTATATGAGGACAGTACATAAGGAAGTATATGAGGACAGTACATAAGGGAGTATATAAAGGAATATATACATAAGGAAATATATGAGCACAGTACATAAGGGAGTATATGAGGACAGTACATAAGGGAGTATATGAGGACAGTACATAAGTACATAAGGGAGTATATAAAAAAGTCGTGGTGGCCTAGTGGGCAAAGAACCAACCTCTCGAGTATGAGGGCGCGGGTTCGATTCCAGGTCAGGCAAGTACCAATGCAACTTTTCTAAGTTTGTATGTACTTTCTAAGTATATCTTAGACACCAATGACTGTGTTTCGGATGGCACGTTAAACTGTAGGTCCCGGCTGTCATTGAACATCCTTGGCAGTCGTTACGGGTAGTCAGAAGCCAGTAAGTCTGACACCAGTCTAACCTAGGGGTATTGGGTTGCCCGGGTAACTGGGTTGAGGAGGTCAGATAGGCAGTCGCTTCTTGTAAAGCACTGGTACTCAGCTGAATCCGGTTAGACTGGAAGCCGACCCCAACATAGTTTGGGAAAAAGGCTCGGAGGATGACATAAGGGAGTATATAAAGGAGTATATACATAAGGAAATATATGAGGACAGTACATAAGGGAGTATATGAGGACAGTACATAAGAGATTATATGAGGACAGTACATAAGGGTGTATATAAGGGAGTATATACACAAGGAAATATATGAGCACAGTACATAAGGAAATATATGAGCACAGTACATAAGGCAGTATATGAGAACAGTACATAAGGGAGTATATGAGGACAGTACATAAGGGAGTATATAAAGGAGTATATACATAAGGAAATATATGAGCACAGTACATAAGGGAGTATATGAGGACAGTATATAAGGGAGTATATGAGGACAGTACATAAGGGAGTATAGAAAGGAGTATATACATAAGGAAATATATGAGGACAGTACATAAGGGAGTATATGAGGACAGTATATAAGGGAGTATATGAGGACAGTACATAAGGGAGTATATACACAAGGAAATATATGAGCACAGTACATAAGGCAGTATATGAGGACAGTATATAAGGGAGTATATGAGGACAGTATATAAGGGAGTATATGAGGACAGTACATAAGGGAGTATATACATAAGGAAATATATGAGGACAGTACATAAGGGAGTATATGAGGACAGTATATAAGGGAGTATATGGGTACAGTACATTAGGGAGTATATAGGGAGAGAATATAAAGGAGTATATACATAAGGAAATATATGAGGACAGTACATAAGGGAGTATATGAGGACAGTATATAAGGGAGTATATGAGGACAGTACATAAGGGAGTATATGAGAACAGTACATAAGAGAGTATATGAGCACAGTACATAAGGGAGTATATGAGGACAGTACATAAGAGATTATATGAGGACAGTACATAAGGCAGTATATGAGGACAGTACATAAGGGAGTATATAAAGGAGTATATACATAAGGAAATATATGAGGACAGTACATAAGGGAGTATATGAGGACAGTACACAAGGAAATGTATGAGCACAGTACATAAGGGAGTGTGGCAAGCAAAACACACGACTAAACGCAGCATGAAGATCACGCCACTTTTCGTCAGAGCGTGCCGTGTGCAAAACAAGTTGGGAAGCTCCGCCCACTCCGCGACGATAAACAAGTTAGCGCCGCCCCTTTCAATATGGCGTCTGCGCATCTTTTGTTGGTGGCGCTAGTGAGCCGAGATGGTGGCGCTAGTGAGCCAAGATGGCGGCGCACTCGCCTATTGTCCTCGCTAATGAGGGGGCGTAAACTCCTGCGCATAGATGCCAAGCGGGAGCTGTTTTTTCTTAAGTATTTTTATGTATAAATACCTGTGCATTTTTATAATTAATTCATTACGCTTGTAACCTTGCTACGTAATACAGCTTCTAAACTCTTACCGTGTATTTTATTCCTTCGCCTGTCGTCATCGCCGCTATTGCTATTGCCACGCTGTTCGATCGCAAGTAGTATACTAGCTCCTGCAGTACTATACAACTTCACTGGTGACCACCGACGTTCGTTCCGGATTCAAGAACTAAGCCCGGCAAGCATCAATTATGACAGAACCGATGAAAGAAGCTAACAGTGATTTCTTCATGGCGTACCGAGTGGGGGTCAAGGCACCAGTCTTCAATGCAGACGACCCACAATTATGGTTTGCGCAGCTAGAAGGTCAGTTCGTTCTCTCCAACATTACCACGGACAACACGAAGTTTTATTACGTGCTGGCGCAGCTCGAACCGCAACATGCAGCGCAAGTGCGTGACCTCATAGTGAGCCCCCCCGCCACCGGCAGATATGAAAAACTGAAGGCAGAGCTGATCAAGCGACTATCCGCCTCGCAGGAGCGGAAGATCAAGCAATTACTCATGCATGAAGAGTTAGGAGACAGGAAACCCACCCAATTTCTCCGCCACTTACAGCAACTGGCCGGACCTAATGTCCCAACTGATTTCATCAGGTCGATTTGGTGCAGTAGGTTGCCGACGAACCTCCAAACGATAGTAACGATGCAAGCAAGTTCCAGCCTCGAAGACGTAGCAGAATTGGTGGACCGCATCAATGACATCGTTCCAGTAACCACGCAAGTCGCCGCAACTAGCATTCCAGTGCCCGGGAAAGAAGCTTGCTCACAGCAGGAGACGAGTCAACAAGGAAGTGCTATCGAGGCGTTGACTCGAACCGTGGCTGACTTATCACATAAGCTGGAGGTCATGAGCGCGCAGTTACGTCATGGACCATCCCGCTCGCGCTCCAGAAGTCGGTATAGCCAAAACCGATACCGATCACATTCCCGCTCCAGAAACAACCGGTACTGCTATTACCACAGCCGATTTGGCGAGAAAGCCCGCAAATGCACGGAACCGTGTTCGTATAACGCGAAGGCGTTAAACCACCAAGGCAGCCACTAAGGGCGGAGTATGACTGCCATGCAATATCGAGCCGCCTGTTCATTACGGATCGCACCACGAAGATACAGTTTCTTATAGATACGGGTTCAGACCTGTGTGTCTTCCCACGATCCGCTGTACGGGGACCACGCATGAAGACAAAATACGAGTTGTTTGCGGCAAACGGATCAGTTATAAGCACATACGGGTTTCATCCACTAACACTCGATTTAGGACTTCGCCGCGCATTCACGTGGAGGTTCATAGTTGCCGACGTCACCAAGCCCATAATCGGAGTCGATTTTCTAGCTTTCTACAATCTGATTGTCGACTGCCGAAATCAACGTCTCATAGACAGCATGACGTCACTTACGACTCAGGCACCGCAGTACGAACCGGCAGAAGCGATATCCTCTGTCCGCACCATGACCGGGGATGGCAACTATCACCGCATCCTGAGGGAGTTTCCAGACCTCACGCGTCCTGCAGGCAAGCCAGGGGTACCAAAGCACAACACGCTGCATCATATACGCACCACGCCGGGACCTCCTGTTTCTAGTCGTCCTCGTCGTTTGGACCCACAACGCCTCAAGATAGCGAAACAGGAGTTTGAGGAAATGCTGCAAAACGGAACGGCACGCCCTTCGGAGAGCGCCTGGTCCTCACCACTGCATTTAGCGCCTAAGAAGAATGATGGATGGCGCCCATGCGGTGATTACCGCGCATTGAATGCTCGAACCATTCCGGATGTCTACCCTATCAGACACCTGCAAGACTTCACTCACGAGTTGGCGGGCAGTACTATCTTCTCCACGATAGATTTAGTGAAGGCATACAATCAGATCCCTGTATCTGAAGAAGACATACCTAAGACAGCGATAACAACTCCATTTGGGTTATTCGAGTTTCCCTACATGACCTTTGGACTCAGAAACGCTGCTCAGACTTTCCAAAGATTCATGGATGAAGTTCTGCGAGACTTAAACTTCTGCTACGGGTATCTGGATGATATACTGGTCTTCAGCAAGGACATTCACCAGCACGAACAACATCTCAGACTACTTTTCGAACGTCTGGCCAAGTACGGCGTTTTATTAAATACAAGCAAATGTATTTTCGGCCAGACAGAGGTCATGTTCCTGGGATACAAAGTCTCCGCAGCAGGTACGCAGCCACCAGAATGCAAAGTTCAGGCTATTCAAGACTTCCCTGAACCGAAGACCGTCAAGGAATTAAGGCGATTCCTAGGGATGCTGAACTTTTATCGCCGTTTCATCCCGGCAGCGGCTTCAACACAAGCACCGCTCAACCAACTGCTCGCAGGTCCAAAAGTCAAAGGATCACACCCGGTTATCATGACACCGGAACTGCTAGACGCTTTCAACATCTGCAAACGGAGCCTTTCCGAAGCCACTCTCTTGGTGCATCCAGACACTCACGCTGAGCTAAACATACTCACGGACGCGTCTGATACAGCAATAGGTGCCGTACTTCAGCAACGGAGCAACGGAAAATGGCAACCACTTGCCTTCTTCTCAAAGAAGCTTAGCCCATCCCAGAAGAAGTACAGCCCATACGATCGTGAACTTCTGGCGATATACGAGGCCATCAGATATTTCCGATTCATGGTTGAGGCACGCGTGTTCTACGTCACGACAGACCATAAGCCGCTGACATTTGCGTTTGCTCGCCCACGATCAAACTGCCCTCCTCGTCAATTCAGATACCTGGATTATATAGGACAGTTCACAACTGATATAAGATATATACCAGGGAAGGACAACGTTGTTGCGGACACACTTTCGCGCATCAACGAGCTTCAACTGCCATTGGATTACCAAGCGCTGGCCAAGGAACAGCAAGCCGACCCCGAGCTACAGAACTTGCTAAAAGAAGGATCATCTTTAAAGCTGAGGAAGGTGAAATTACCCGAGAGTGACGTCGAGATATACTGTGACGTAGCGGGTACTCCCCGCCCATACATAACAAAAACGTTCCGCAAGCAGATTTTCACGTCTCTTCATAACCTCAGTCATCCGGGGCGAAAGGCAAGTGTTCGGCTTGTCACGGAAAGATTTGTTTGGCCAGGAGTAAGAAAAGACTGTAGCCAAATGGCAAGGGAATGCGAAGCGTGTCAAAGGAGTAAAGTGACACGCCACACATCTGCTCCATTGCAGCCTTTCAAACCACCGACGACACGTTTTCGCCACATCCATATCGACTTAGTTGGCCCCTTACCACTGTCTTGCGGTTACAAGTACTGCCTCACGATTGTCGACCGTGCAACACGGTGGCCTGAGGCGTACCCACTGCAAGATATTACCGCAGAGACATGCGCCACTGCTCTCACCGCAGGATGGATAGCTCGGTTTGGCTGTCCAGAGCACATAACAACGGACCGAGGCCGGCAATTTGAATGTCGCACCTTCAAGAACCTCGCCGCCCTCATAGGTGCTACTCACCATCTGACCACCTCTTACCATCCCGCAGCCAACGGCCTTGTCGAGAGACTACACCGCCAATTGAAAGCCGCCATTATGTGCCATGCGACTTCAAGCTGGACAGAGGTCTTACCATGGGTGCTACTAGGCATACGCAGCGCTTGGAAGGAGGATATAGGTGCAACAACCGCTGAACTCGTCTACGGCGAGCCACTCCGCTTACCTGGACAGTTCCTCACAGAAGCCCCAAGGGACGCCGCGGACATGGGTGACCTGGTGGACAGGTTACGCACTCACATGAGCAAGTTGACGCCACAACCAACGTCGTGGCACACGAACTCCAGCCGTCCTTTCTACATCCCGAAGGACCTGAACACAGCGTCACACGTCTTCCTACGTGAAGGCCCAGGTCGAAGATCACTGCAGGCCCCATATACAGGCCCACACAAGGTCCTAGCTCGTGGCCAGAAAACAATAGACATAGAAGTCAATGGGAAACGGCAAAAGGTGACGATCGACCGAGTAAAACCTGCGTACAGGGCGAGAGAAGAACTGGATTCAGAACAAATTAAAACCTCAAACCCAAATCAACCTGATTCCCCGCTCAGAAGAACAAAAAGCGGCAGGACAGTAAAATTCCCTAATTACTATCGCCCGTAGTCACGGTCTCGCCGGGGGAGTGGTGTGGCAAGCAAAACACACGACTAAACGCAGCATGAAGATCACGCCACTTTTCGTCAGAGCGTGCCGTGTGCAAAACAAGTTGGGAAGCTCCGCCCACTCCGCGACGATAAACAAGTTAGCGCCGCCCCTTTCAATATGGCGTCTGCGCATCTTTTGTTGGTGGCGCTAGTGAGCCGAGATGGTGGCGCTAGTGAGCCAAGATGGCGGCGCACTCGCCTATTGTCCTCGCTAATGAGGGGGCGTAAACTCCTGCGCATAGATGCCAAGCGGGAGCTGTTTTTTCTTAAGTATTTTTATGTATAAATACCTGTGCATTTTTATAATTAATTCATTACGCTTGTAACCTTGCTACGTAATACAGCTTCTAAACTCTTACCGTGTATTTTATTCCTTCGCCTGTCGTCATCGCCGCTATTGCTATTGCCACGCTGTTCGATCGCAAGTAGTATACTAGCTCCTGCAGTACTATACAACTTCAGGAGTATATGAGGACAGTACATAAGGGAGTATATAAAGGAGTATATACACAAGGAAATATATGAGGACAGTACATAAGAGATTATATGAGGACAGTACATAAGGCAGTATATGAGGACAGTACATAAGGGAGTATATAAAGGAGTATATACATAAGGAAATATATGAGGACAGTACATAAGGGAGTATATGAGGACAGTACACAAGGAAATGTATGAGCACAGTACATAAGGGAGTATATGAGGACAGTATATAAGGGAGTATATGAGGACAGTATATAAGGGAGTATATGAGGACAGTACATAAGGGAGTATATGAGCACAGTACATAAGGGAGTATATACACAAGGAAATATATGAGCACAGTACATAAGGCAGTATATGAGGACAGTATATAAGGGAGTATATGAGGACAGTATATAAGGGAGTATATGAGGACAGTACATAAGGAAGTATATGAGGACAGTACATAAGGGAGTATATGAGGACAGTACATAAGGGAGTATATGAGGACAGTATATAAGGGAGTATATGAGGACAGAACATAAAGGAGTATATAGGGAGAGAATATAAAGGAGTATATACATAAGGAAATATATGAGGACAGTATACAAGGTGTTGATTTGCATTTGTGCCATAGTTCAGGAGGAGGTCATAAAATACGTAAATAAATCGATTGGAATTACAGTAGACGGGAAATAGCTAATATGCTCTGCTATTTTTGTCATTGTAATGTCGTAGTATTTCAGAAGTAATCCAATTTTATGAATGAAAATCATGAATGATCGTTGCGTATGCTTTGTGTTTGCGTTTGTGTTAGGGCGCAGCACGGTTTTAAGGCCAGTAACACACGCGCCAAGTTTAAATACGGCTAGACGACATTGACGGAATTCCGAAAAAAAAAATACGTACCAATTTTTTTGCTGATTTGGGTCGAGAATCATTAGCATAATTACGTCCTTGACTATGGCACGGATGCAAATCAACAGCTTTTATAAGGACAGTACATAAGGGAGTATATGAGGACAGTACATAAGGGAGTATATGAGGACAGTATATAAGGGAGTATATGGGTACAGTACATAAGGGAGTATATAGGGAGAGAATATAAAGGAGTATATACATAAGGAAATATATGAGGACAGTACATAAGAGAGTATATAAAGACAGTACATAAGGGTGTATATAAGGACAGTACATAAGGGAGTATATGAGAACAGTACATTAGAGAGTATATGAGGACAGTACATAAGGGAGTATATAGAGTGATGAAACACCCAGCAATTCGTTTCAAGTTATGCTTTGCTGAAACAATGAACTTGAATATGATTGCGTAGGCAGTTTTTGTCTCTGAATTTTCTAAAGATTTATATTTATCTCAACATTTTATTGAATTATGTACCTAGGTGTCTTAGTGTCGTTTACCTGTGCAAGATGAGAGCACTCAGCGTCAAGCAGTTCTCTGAACGCGACGAGGTCCCGCATGAGGGCGTCCTTAGACGAGTGGCCCACGAGGTTAGGGTACGTCGTGGTATTGTAAGGCAGGTGTGAACACAAGGACAGTGTCACTGGCGAGCACTCCCGGACCTCTTCTACAGCGTCTGGAGTCACGGCTTCGGTTGTCGGAGCCTCTATTGGCGTTGTTTCGGTCTCCTTCAGTTCCAACGACGATATTGCTGAGTTCTCCTGCAACATACAATACATGGATCTAGTTTACTGTTGGAAAGTAAAAAAAACTGGTTCTGATTCATCGGCTAGGTAAAATAAGCTCCAGAATAATTTTGTGAGTATATTCTATTTGTGATAAAGACATGGACAATTATTTATAAGACTGCGCAGATTATGGTGCCATTAAAAACATCGATTCTATGTTCTAAACTAGACATTGCTCCCAATGTAACTTGAGCTGACTTCGTGATTAAAAGTGTGAATGAAATCATGCTTAAACTAAGTAACAATATTATTAGAATGCAGGATTGTGCTCTTAACACCTTGGCAGTAGTCGAGCTACAACATTTTATTAATTAAAGAAATCTATACTTTTCTACTAATATTACCTACATGGAGGAAACATTTCCTTATATTTCCATTTATAATATGAACCGATTTGAAAAATTCTTTCATTGTATGGAAATCACATAGGCTATATGTACCTATTATGTCCGGGTACGACAAAAAGTTCCCTCGGGACGCGGGTGAAACCGCAAGAAACAGCTCGTAGGTATCTACTAAACATAATTAAGAATTTAATATGAACTGTTGCTGCAAAATAATTGGAGATCTACGAGGTTGAAATGTAATAGCGTTCTCGCCGAGGTCAGTCCGTGCCTTCATGATATTTCAATAAATATAGTGAACTTGGAGAATGTTCAATTATCAAGGTATATCAGTGTTTATTACGATATTTTTATGATTCTACACATAGGCCGAGTGTACACGGAGCCCCTTCACATTACAAAGGCTGACCCCAACATAGTTGATAAAAATTCTAAGAATGCATTTAGAGTCGGTTAAAAAAGGCTAAGGTTTCAATGAGTAACGATGTATAACAATAGCAAATTCCAGCTACTGCATAACTTAATCAACGTTTTCAATTTACCAAAATAATATTGAAGTTCATTGTTCTTGCAAACAATACCAACGGATCAGATAGTTATGTTAATACGGGGTGACTGCCCCACTGCAATGCAATTCAAGAACAGAATATTTAAACGTAAATGTTAAAACTAACATTCGTTCGCATGAAACAATGATAGGCAAACTAAAATAAAATTTTAAAGCAATGAAACTGCCTAGGTAACTCAGCAAAGAGTTTGATTGCTTTGTTTAAAGGCTTACCTAATATTCCAAAACAGGATTTAGTAATCTTCAAGTGTTTGCAGAGTAAAGAAAAGGAGAATATGAATTTGAGCAAATAAAATCATCCAACCGTTAAGTCTACGATGTTTCTCAATGGGCTGATTTCCTTGCTATTTAGCGTTGAAATCTAGCTCGCCATGATGAATTCTAGATCTAATTACTTATTAATCTTTGAAATTAGTTCAACGTATCTCTTGAATTAGTCAATAATCTCGGCACTTAGTACAAATACCTCGAAAAACTCTCCGGAGAGACCGGAAAATACAAACGAGAGTTATCAGTATTTAATTTGGATGCAGCGTAAAGGAACTTCTTTATTGCATAACCAATATGCTAATATGAAACGTAATAAATACTTATCTACCGAAAATGACGTAGCATCTAATGTTAAACCGTTTGGAAAAAATTTACTCGAGGTAAAAAGAGCGTAAAGATAAAAGTGTAATGGTATAAGGTGCTAATTGAACTGCTTACCTCAATATGTAGCGTCTCCGGCAGCGTGGTTATTTTGCTCAGGTGCGTCGTAGGCGCAGCCAGCTCGCGCGCCAGCACGGCCGTCACCTCTGCAGTGCTCACCGCGGTAAAGATCGGCTCGAATGATACCTCGAAATGTACGCGAATACCTTCTTCTGAGCTGCAAATTATAAATTGTTTTAGTCTAGTCTAGCCTAGTTTTGTAATGACCGCAAAGTCATCGGTGCGAATCGCAGAGAGGTCGCCGACCTTCGGTTAAGTTTATCTGTTGTATTGACACAGAAGAATCTATGATGATCTGAATTGCATCCTGATATAACTCTGAAATTCAGATAGTTCCGTCATAAACTGCTTATTCGAATTATATAGAAGAAGAACGACAGGCTATAGTAGCATTTTCTGTTTAGGTACTACTTGGTATCGGCCTTACTTTTTTATTAGTGTTGTCCTTAGACGTCCACGTTTAGTTTATTTGTCGAAGGAAGTCTTTATTTTACGTGTAAAAAAGTCTAAAGTTCAGGCTAGTCGCTCTGACACACCTTCAAACTTCTCAATTGAGTTTTATGTCCTACACAAAGTTTCCGAGGCTCTAAGGATCTCTAAAGATCCAACCATGCTGTATTGTTTCAGGAATAACTCACTAAGTAAATAAATCATGATCAGTTTTTCTATCTTGCTAGCTTTATTACGTGTGGTTAATTTAACACTTGAATGACAATATGACATACATTAACCAGCTATATACCTATCTTCTCAGATTTAGTGGTTTTAGTTAACGGCTATTATGTTAATGGCTAACACTTTAAATTCATTGCGTAAAAAAGAAAAGCACTAACAAGAGCAACAGAAATGGGAGTCACGTAAGATGTAATAAAAGTTAAAAAGATTTGGGGCAGCTATTGGCACAACAAATCTGTTTGAACTGCTTCCGCACTAACATTGTAGTGAGAATGAGGAATAACTTTGAATAATATTGCAAAAGCTCAGCTTCTCAGGGATGTGATTCTTTAAGTTGTGTTGAAATCCTTTTCATAATTAAGAGCACAAAAATGAGCCAACCTAGGTAATAAACTGGGTTATCATAGTCCATCAATTCCGGTTGAGTGACCAGAATATCTAACAGCGGAAAGATTCACGGTTAGTATTGTGACATTACAATTTCCTATTTGAATTCAGTTCGCAAAAAGAAAGGGCCGGAACATAAAAACATCGGGAACACAACCTTCTTTGTGGATTACCTACTGACATAGTACAAAACAACGTGCGTTGCATAGAAAGTGCTAACGAAGCTCTAAAACAAAGCACGTATCGTACCCTATCGAACTTTCTTGTATCAAATACATATAATGTTATATTGTCACATCGATGGCATCTTGATATTTATATCGTCGACGTTTTATAGTATATCTAAAGTAAAAGTTGAATCGTATAAAAATGGTCTCGATTTCTACGACAACTAATAAATGCTATGTCCGCTACATACTTACACGTATGAAACTAGATTCCTGAGTAAAGTTTTTGTATATCCTATTTATGCTGCCAATGCCACTACTAACTTACAGAATTGACAAAAAGTTTGGACTGGTAAGACCGCTAGTTATTGAACAATCTAAAACTAGAAACCGATCAATATCATAATAACCTTTCTAGTCGGTAAATTGCCTTGCCTTAACTGTATAGCTATCATAAGGCACAACGAAATTGTAGCATTTTACTAAAACATGCCATGCGCAGGCGCACGCTCGATCACAGACCTCGGAGATTTCGAGAAAGTGTACTTTCTCCATCCATCGGTAAAGACATTACTAGTCAACACCCATTAACATATATTAATCTACATGTGTATTATAATATCTTGGAAATGATTAACCTCATTTATGAATGAGTTGGTATTATTTTTGCCAGATGCTGTTTTGTCTTTGACCGTGATTCAAATTAGCACCGAACTGGTTTTAATTATTAAATTTTTGGTTGTGTGGCAGGGTCGAAGAACGCGCTCTTGCAAACAAATCTACTAAAATGTACATATTACTACATATGCAAAAGTGTTACGTATGGTTCATTATGTATTTTGTTTATCATAATTCAGTCAGGTAATCCATCATACACTTTCGCTGGTATAAAATTATGAATAACTGAAATTATGAAGTGACATAATCTTACCTGTCTAAAGCCAGTATATCTGCAGAAACAAAACAGGATCTCAGTTCAGAGTTTGCATATAAATTGTATAGCGCCTGCTGGAGTTCATTTTCACGGGTCCGGTTGGCACGGGGTTCAAGGTCGTTGACCTTTTCGCCCCCGCCTTCGTCTCCCCACGAGCTCACTACGAACGAGCCCCGGAACGTTTGACGGTTAAGGGGATCGCCGAACAGGTACATGTCTGTAAATAAGAATACAATTTGCCAATCATTTTTGCTCTAACTTACGTTGAGAACTGCATAGTCCTAAGTATAATGATTACCTATTATGTACTTACTCATTGCTTAGAGGGAAATAAACATTTATTGGTAGGAAATATTAATAAAATGAGTGACATGCTTGCTTAATTAAGAAGGGTTTTGCCCTTTGCTATCTCTTTTAAGAGTTACTTAACCATAACATTTAAGTACGATATAATAAGGAACAGATCTCATCTCTTGCTTTCGCGTTTCGGATGTCGTTAACGATATGCAAATGACTTTAATGGCGTGACACAGCTCAAGGAAGTAAGTGGCCTGTTCTATTCGCATGAAACGAGCATGAAAAAATAACGATATCATGCTACAAACACATGATTATATAAATTCAATAATATCTATTGAAATCGATAGGTACAACTGAAGTTTGCCGTAACCATAACATTCACGAGTCACGGTACTCGCGGAAGTACAATCTCTTTTCTATATCGATCACTCTCAGAATTTAATTGAGGTGATCAACTTTTATTTTCGTGACTTCGGCCAGTATGCACAATCTTTTGTTGATGTGTCTGATCCAAAAAAGTTAACATTTCCTATAAACTTTCAAATCTATTGATTGATTGTGTTATGCAAACGTGTAGGTTCTATTGCCTATAATTAGAAGCATATCAGATAAAAGCCTTCAGGTTAATGGTAGATTAATAAGGCCTGGTGCTATTAATAACATGAGGCAGCTATTAGGAGTGCACTTGTCTCCGCGGCGGGCTCGGCAAGGCCACGCGGCTCACCGGCCTTTGCTCTGCTGGTGACGGGCAAATGTCGCTCGCTTTACGCCTCCAATAGAACGGTGATACTGTTTACTAACAAAAGAATTTAAATCAGCTGCTTATTACACTCGTTGACCGAAAGTGAAATAAAATTACGACACTGCAACTTACTTGTTGCGGCGAATCGATTACTGATTGATATCGATGGAATTGTAATAACAGCCGTCCATTGAATATTTTTGTTCCATTTTAAAATATTATGAATAATCTTGCTTTCGGCTCGTTTTATGAATACGACATTAAACAATCATTATCCGTTCAGTATGATACATGAATGGTAGATGGGCAAGAACTTGGTAGGTACACCTCAGGCTATTCCGTCTAAAAGGTTGTGCAACGCTAGTCCTTTAGGTCAGGCGTTGAGTAATGTTACCATTTATGGCTGTAATGTGTACACCTAAAATTACTTGGAATCTCCGACAAATTGCAACATTCGCTCAAATTCATCCATGGCTAATGTATATTTGTTAACATTACAACTGCAGATGTGCAGCAGGTGTTTACGGTTGCGTGGTAAATAACCTTTGTAAGAATACCCACGTTTTTGTAGTTAATTGGTATGCAAAGTTGCAAGCGCACCTTTAGAAACCAACTTGGCAAAAAGTTGAGTTTGCTTACTTATTTTAACCTAGATTGCCGAGCTCCAGGCTGTAGGGAATGTTGATCGTTTAAGTTAATTTAAACGTGGCCTAGTACCTACGTAATCACATATAAGGATACTTACTACTTGCATACTGTGGTTTTTGGCTACCTGAACATAATATTAAATGAATACGTACGTCCAAAGTAGACGGCTACTGCAGCTAGTAGCAGGAGCACGAGCAGCGAGGCGAGGGCAGCACAGCAGCCGCGGCAGGGCCGGCTGAGCTTGCGCCGCGTGAATCTGATGTCACTGCTCACCGACAGCGTCGACTCCGGCGCGCGGTGCCGCACACAACGCTGGTTGCCGTTGCGGGTCCACCCGTAACCCAGCTACCGAAGAAAAAATACATCAATTATAAACAAGCTACGACATATTATATTCACATAGGTAAGTTTTGGAAAAAAATGCTAGATTGGTCCGTCTTTAAAGTAAAGTCCTCTCCTAACCGCATAATAATCTCATAGCAATTATAAAAGGTCTATGAGGGTCGATAAACTCGGAGAACACTACTTCACGTGAAAGCATAATATCAAGGTAATTACAACGTATACTTAAGTAACACACAACTATGTGTATAATTATCTTTAACTACGTAATATCTCACTGCCTTACACAAAGCACAAAAGAACAATTTAGTGCCTTAGCTAATTTGTCATTTACGTTACGATCTCTATGTTGTTAACACATACGGATGAAGGAAGAGTATGAATGCCCAAATAAGTTCCATCGTAGTTAAGTAACCAATAACCATCACTAACTATTTAGCAAGGTGTGAACTAATTCATCATCAGCCATTTCAAAAAATATCGTAAATAATTCAGCATTTAGCTTGGCATTCATTTGTTACAATACGTTTCAAATCGAAGATTGAATGATACGCTCCATCACCTTTTGTGATCTACATAATGGTCTAAGCACGTAGGTAAGTAAGTACTAAAGTGATACAAATTACGTAAACAATCTTGCCTACAGTCACGATAGAAATACAAGAAACGTTAAATAAAGTTAAATCCGATAGTGTCGAAGATTTATTGCGAACACAGTTTTTCAGCAAGAAAGTTGGTAAAGCAAACTGTGACAACACACAGATGACTGCTCAAGCTTAACACACTTCCCATTTCCTCATAATTACATACAACACTCATTATTTTGCGGACTACATTGTCCTCCATGTTGATTTGTCGCACTTACTCGAATTAATCACTCATCTCATAATTCATAGTGCGTTACATGACGTGATGTAAGTACTCAATAAAGCAGCTGATTATAACACAAAAGACAGATTTTTTTATAATACTTCCTAGATTATGCATATATCTTCCCAGATAGGTAACTAGTAAAAAATAATTATGACAACTTGCGATTACTTTAGTAGGCACATACTTACATAGAAACAGGCACCTATATATCTATAGTTACCTTCTATTATTGGCAGTAGTTTATAAAAACTGTTATTAAAATCACTACCGAAACAAACTTGTGGTCAAGGTCTGCCAGTTCGGTTGCTGCGCTTATGCTTGACATTTTTTGCATACAAATATTTTTAAGTCTACATTTGCTACGCCGAGGGCGCGTAGCAAATGCCTACGATAACGTTGATATTTTGACAAGCTTTTTTAATGGGCAGTAAAATAATGATTTGGGTCGTTTAGGAAACGGTTGGAATTCGGATGGGCGATTAGTTTGATTTGTTTTGATTAGTATGTAGATACGCACACGCACATAATAATCGAAAATAAAAATCATATAACTTAGGGAAGTAACTACCGAGTGTTTAATTTCAAACACTTGTTCGTATTTCTGAATCTTTAAATACAGGTTGTCCATTGTCTAGTCATTTGTCTGTGTAATGGATATGATAGGCAGATTGGTTGTCCTCATCACGAATTCTTGCGAATAACTGTAAGTGCGTATATTTCTATTTTTGCCAGTGATCAAGCTTATTGACCCACTAAAATAAACCGTTTTGTACAAATCACGTAGTCACAAGTCATGGAACCCAAAAATCACACCATAAGTACGTAATAAACAACAGTTATGGCATTTACTCGTATCTTATATGCATGAAATTATTTTTATGTGGTTAAGGTGTGACCGAATAGTTTGTTACACGCTAATTTTATGTTTATCGCACACACTTATCGGTATGACGAAGTAACTGAGTTCTTGTTCTTTGGTACTTAGCAATTCCTACTTAATTTATTCTATAACATTTACTGCCGTAAGAGAATGCATAACTAATTAGAATCATGATTAGGATAAGGTTAGAAACTATAACTTGGAATTAGTTGCTTTATAAACTTCCGTCATTTGATTGATTCAGGCTCTGTATAATTTGAGATCAACCACTTTTTTCAAGTTTTGACGATAGGTATCTGCCTAAAGAGCTATAATGTCTACACTACCTATATTTATTTCCATTACCTCTTTTGTGCTTATTAGGTATTTTATAAAAAATAGTACAGCATTATATATATCCTGCAGTTTGAGACTAATAGAACAGTGCCTAACTATTTAATTTTAAAATGTTCTTTACTCTTGCTACGGAATTTAAATCGCTTGTTCGTGGAAATCTCCTTTAGCACAAAATACTTCGAGCTAACTATTTTCCATCTATATAATTGTACGAAATCCATCATCTAAATGTTCCATCTATTTAAATTAAACGAAGCTGTGTTGTGGCACGTAATTTCACGTAAATAATAATGTAGATTACCGGCGGAGTTGTAGTGTCGTAAGTTACATTAGGTACTATTTCTCCGTAGTCTCGAGTTCTAGATTTGAAACAGCGAGAAAATAGTTCGGTTGCGTCAACGGTATATGCTGCAGGTTATACATTCTAAGGCCCGACATTCGAACTTTAAAATGCCATTTCGGATTCAATTACTTACCCCATTGTGTTTATGTTTACTGTAAAGGTTACTTAGACAACGTCTATTTACAATTAAGATTACAAAATATTAGTTCAGTTTACTATAATACTTAGATTAAAGGTGAGTGAACTTACATACTCTACTCTTAGGTACCTACTCACAAACGTAGGTACCTACATCACTAAGTTACCTACATAATAATTAGGGCCAAATATATATTTTTAATAGAGCAGATAAGTATGTAACATCCAGATCTAAAGTCTAATCATTGGAAAATCACGATAGGCAGTTAAATTGTGATTGAACAACTTTAAAAAGGAAAGTGTAACAATATCGCAAGACATTTCCAAATTATGTTTCTATGAAAATTATCACAACATTTTAGAGTAAAGGCAGGCTGTTTAGCGACCACAAAAGCGTGACAAGCCTGACATACAAATGCCATTTGGACAAAAACGTGGCGAACAAAGAGAATATTTTGAAGCATTTCAAACGAGTTCCTTCTCGCACTGCGAGCAAGGTTAAGCTAGCTTTGTGCGCGGATGTGGAAAGCTCTGTATGATGAAACTTCAAATAACCGATAATTGCGAGCTATAATGATGTACAGTTTATTGCCTGGAGTATTATAAAATAAATTGAGCATCTAACAACCTTCTTTGTATATGCTTCGTTCTCAAACTAACAAAACTGTAGAAATACTTACCTATACCTACCTTCAATTATTCTTAAAATCGATAATGAGACCTACTTACTTGCATCCGTCTACTTTTTATAGCTATGCAGTTATTGATTTACAAAAATGCTTTATTAAATGCTGTTCTCTGAATTCCATTAATTATTTTGTATTTTATATATTGTTTGATTAAGTAACCACAACTTTTTGAATGATTAAACATTAATTCAAGTGTTAGACAGCTTTGTTATTTACAGTAGAATGATATTGGAGGCATTGTAATAAAATTCGACCACTTTTTGTCCAATCGACCTTCGTTAAAACTGCAAGTATAGGTATACATGGCTAGTTAATAAGGACAATGCCAGGGTTAAAACGTGGAAGTAGGTACTGTAACGTAGTTAGAAACTTTTTCATTTGTAAGGTTTTATTAATTGTAATTGATACTGGCCGGACAATGATATAAATAGAAATAGAATAGTTTTTAGATATTGAAGTGTGTCACTTCACCCCCGAGTCAGAAAATAAATCAAAGTTAAAGTTCCTTTTAATGTTTTAATTGAATATCCTGAAGATCCCCGGTCCCTAGCGCGCCACGCGCTACTACACAAGCATTTGCTGAAAACTGCTTTTGAACTGAAACTGAATTTGCAGTTTAACTTCAGGAGGAAACAGTTCGCCGAGACCGTTGTTCGTGGAACGTTGTTAAAATTAAAACAGTCCATTAATTATCATCTTCATACCGCAACTCGTACAATTACAACATGCACCTACTACTGGCAAATGGGATTGGACGAAGAAAGCCCAGTGAAAAGGAGTGGCTTTTCAGTTTCGAGTTTCATTTTCCGCAGCTCGGGGAGACGGCATAGTGCATAGAGGGCTCGGAGAGCCTGAGTCTGCCTTGTGTACTGCGTACAATGCGCGTGCAACAAGCACCGTGCACTTGTCGCGACCTACATCCCGCCGCAGCCTCACGTTTTTGCTCGGCGCTGCAACAACAAAGCCGACGAGCTCAGCTGCGCGCACGCCTCAGCCTTTTCGCTGGTTTCTATTAAGATCTCTAACTTTAACAATGCGGACGCCCTCACTTTCGTTCGGTACGTGCTCATTTGCAGATAATGCCGTCGACGACGACCGACCGCTAATTTAAACGTGAATGAGTATCGCCCACAGCGACAGGTGACATCTTGTTCAGGGGAAACTAGAAATGTGAGATTAACGGAAACCCATCTACCTAATCAGTCGTTTCTTATCTAGGACAAGCGATCACCTGGTGTTTTATTTAAAGCATTTAGTTAGACACGCTTCATTCGAAATTATAAATACAAAACAAAGATGTACAAACGAAATAAATTGGCATTAGGTAGCGGTAACGAAAACAGTAAATCATTGAAACAGTGTAGTATTCGTGGATAGAAAGTTGATTAATATTTTGTCAACTGTTGCAATTAGCTGCGGCAAAACATAACGTGAACACATCAGATTAATTAATAAAAGTATAAATCATTAATGCAAATTAAAATGGCACTAAGAATGGAATTAATAATATGCTGTTTAAGTAAGTATTCATAACATACTGTAAAACTGCGAGTTCAGTTAGAAAAATGTCTATATGATTTTCAGTCCGTGTGCGGATTACTTACAAATTGTTCAAAGAAGAATAAAATTGTAAATGTTATAGCCTTTGTCAAGGCTCATTAATTCATAAGACGAACTTAGGTATATATCTACTACATATTGGGGTCCTATTAAAAGCGTAAAACTAGTAGATTAATTACTAAATGTAATTACCAAGCAAGTGTTTCTTAAATTCAAAACCACGAAGATAAGTTTTATTTAGAGATCAAGGAAAAATAATTAATTAATCGACAAACGTAAATCTTTCGATCTGGTAAACCCTACGACGCGTCCGGTCCACCGACAGAATAATATATTTTATGCTTTTCATAGAGTAGCTTATAGCTAGGTGGGTAAGTAGGTGTAGGATTGAAGATCAATGTGAATGAAGGAAGTAGCTAAATGTTCGTAAATTATCATGCGCAACAATAGACTAGGTTCTGTAGATAGACACAATACCTGCCTACGTAGGTAGGTACAATCTATGACAAAAAAGTTCAGCTACTTGCACTTGCATACGCACGTAGAGACGTAATGAATTTAAAAATGTCTATTTATGAAACATAGATGTCAGATCTTGTCTTGAGAACAAGTCTTTCATGAATGCAGCTGAACTTTGACATTGAAAACATTGTGCATGACTCTACAAAACTTATGAACCGATCATAAAATATCACCGACCTTCGCAACTGGACTGGTGGTCAGAAACTATACAACAAGTTACCAACCTGACCAGTCAGTATTTTTTTGTTGTCTAGTCAAGTCTACAAAACTTATTTTCCTTATTTTATATTTTTATTGTACAGGGAAGGAATAAAATAGGCACTAGACTTTTTTATCAACATGTACCTACTTACTTATTTTTATACTTATATGACAAACGGTACTATCTAAACTTACATATTTAATCATATATAAAATATTTCCCAAGCACATTTATGTACTGTACATACATAGATGAATCTTAGATGATCGTGGTCTATGCGCGGCACAAGAGGTTGTAATCGAACCGCGCCACTCGCAACGCTTGACCGTTTTGAAACACTAGCGAGCAACCTGTATATGGATCTGTTTTAATCTAAGTGGTACGCATATCTATGTCTGTCTATTCAAAGCTCACCTAGTTCTCAGTAAATAATACTCAGTTGGTCCTACCGCATGTATCTCTTTTTAACATTTCGTAAAAGTACCAGAATTTTCGTTGCACTAAAACTTGAGCGCAAGATGGTAAGATGAACTTCGTGACAAACGAAAAAGTAAATAGAAGGTCGTGAACTTTTAAAATTTGTTCACCTTGCCTATTACTAGTTTTTATTGTAGGTATTTGAATGTCGTAAGGTAAAAACTTATTTATTTTTATTGCATGTGTTAGAATGATGGATTTTAGACATTGTGGTGATCTAATGCCAAAGAATTACAAAATTGCAATTTTGTTTCTTAATTTAGATAGCTTGTGCATCTGCTTTTCTGACTGTTTTTCATGAATACTAGATACCTAAAGTACTTTCTCGGCATAGTGAGTTTTAATCCATGTCGTTACATGCATGAGCATTTTATCAAAATGGGGTCAGTTCGGCTACCAATAGGTTCAAATCTGCACCTATTTAGAAATATACATATTTTTTACACAGATTTACCGATAAATCACTAGCAGAGCTACAGGTGAGCACAGTGACAAATTCTCATTTGTTGTCTGTGCGCGTTGTCGTGTGCGGTCAGCCAACACTGGCCGGCTGCGACCCGGATCACGGATGACATCGCTGCGTCTGCGCCGTTAATATCAACACTGACACACTTCCCTCTCACTCAGTTCACATCATTCGCCAAAAAGTCGCAAAAGTAACTATAGAAATTCCTTATCCGATTCTCTTTAGCAACATAAAATTTCTCGATTTCTAAATCTAAATTGGTAGACTGTCTAGTCATTTTTTTCTTTTAATGCAATTTTTTATAATATTTCCTACAGTAGAACTACATTGGACATCTTAGGTACCTTATCAAGGGATTTACTTGTGTTACTCTTTCTGGCTTTAATGTTATGTGAACTAATTATTATTTTATAAATTGAAAACGCATCGCGATCTCTGACGTCATTTAGAAAACTACCTAGTAGAATCGAGTAGAGCTTGCATCAGCTGGATTCTCACTGCAAAATTACGATAGCATTAGGTATAATAGCTTTATTCCGATATAGGCACATGGACAGGTAGGTATACCAACTAAATGCTATATGTCATTGCCATAGGTGTGTCGAATCGCCGATGCTCAATCACTTTTCCTACCAAGGCTGCTACTGCACGTACCGTAATTATGTATTTGTCTAGTCTTATAACTGAAGCTGAAGTCTACAAAGTTTCTTTCTCTAATAGCAAGAATAGGTAATTATGTATTTGTCTAGTCTTATAACTGAAGCTGAAGTCTACAAAGTTTCTTTCTCTAATAGCAAGAAAATGGACCTACCCATAAAGTAATTAGGTAGTAAGTAATTGTCTAATTTCGTTATTCCACTTATTTAGAAGACACGATGAAGAATTAAGGCCCATAACCGTCATCATTATAGAAGAAAATAAAATCCTAAAACCTAAACTACCATTATAGTTGTTGTAACATATATATTGTATGTTATGAAAAGCTGATATTATAGGTATATTTACCTTTTCGTTGCATATATAATAATAATGATTAATTTCCCTGTAGAACAATAGGCCTTATGACACGTCGTCCCTTAGTTACCTATAATATAAACGCAGAAGTTTGTACACATCTATGATAGGTGTATCTATGGATGTTTGATTGATATATAGATTATTCTTTATTGTACACCAAGAAATAAATTAACAACTCTGGAAATCATAATACACAAAGAAAAGTACAATAGGCGGTCTTACCGCTAAACGCAAGTTCTTCTAGACAACCTTTGGATGGAGTTTATCTGTAGAATATATTGAAACCGGGCAGTTTAGGGTGTACATATACATCTAGATTGTATAAGTGAAGTATACCTACGTATAAATATCAAAGATATAAAAAATAAATAGACAATAAACTGAAAATAAAGATAAAAGAATAACAATACCTAGCTAGAGCGATAGTAACCAATGAGCCAAGTAGTGATCCTTCACCATTTAAAAAAAACTGCAAGACTGTGCACGTCTTATTGCCACTGGCAGTGCATTCCATAGACGAGTGGCTTGTACAGTATTCCAGTATTCCTCTTTCATGAAACTTGACACTAGTAAGTATAGCTTATATCTATGTAAATTAGAACAACATTTAGGCTACTTGTTTCCAGGAGCGGGAATTAAGTAGTTCCCTCGGGAAGCTGGTGAAAGCGCGAACTAAACAGTCCTATATGTGGTCCGCAGCGGTACCTTCCTCACGTTTTCTTATGTAGCCCCTGACCAGAAGTGTGACGACCACTGATCTAATGTGATGCTACGAAATATTTCCTCTTTAAGGAATATCTAAGATAGTGTCGAATGCACATGTTCGCAGACTTGCTGTTTTCCCGCGGTCTCACCCGCATCCTGGGTGACTTTGTTTCAGTACCCGAACAAAATTTAGCCCATGTTACTCAGGGATAGTTTAGCTTTCCAACGGTGAAAGAACTTATCAAACCAGTTCAGTATTTCCGGAACAAAAAAAAAATAAACAAAAAAGATAAAAGAATGCTGTTTTCTTTCTGCTATGGGTAAACGAATACGTATTTATCCATCATCCTTTTATCATTTTTCCCATTTATCATTATCAAAGTGGGCTACACGCTGTGGATAGAAATACGCTGTCGATGAAAATTGGCATGTCGCTGTGCAATTGAAATACAAATAAGTATCTTTGAAACAAATTATTGAAGAAAGCGTAATATTGCCAGCTAATCTCATGCAAATTCTCCTCTTTTAGCAAAACAAAATTTAAAATGTATCTGAATATAAAATTCTGACTATCCGAGTGCTACAATACAAAAAGAGTAAAACATTAATGATGAATGATTCTTCATCATGAGGAAATCGAATAAATCTTCACCCTGAAGTTCTTTTGGTCTGCTTTTGTCAGTCCAAAAGCGTGTCTACTAGTATTACTGGGTTCATTTATTATAACAGCTAATCAAAATCATTTCCACTATAATTAATAAAGAAATCGCAACTTCCTCTCGAGAGTAGACTGATTTAATTAAGTAGCCAGAAATAGGCAGAGGTACCTATTATTTACCACCTCGACATAGTTACATAGATAATTATGGCGACAGGATGATTAAGTCGCTCTATTCTATTTATTAATTAACATACAATACAATATGAACCGTTTGTTGAATATTATTAAATGTATTGAGTTATTAGTTCGCTTCCGGCTACAATATTATTAAGAAAATTATGAAAACTTTTTACGCAGACGCATTGGGAATCCTACTTATTTAACAAACATGTAGATAAGGTAATAAGCCCAAGTAGCTTTATCGAATTGATTTAAGTACCTGTATCAAATTGTTTAATGCGATATTAATGTAAACCGGTAGCTATCCAATCAATCTCTACTTGAGAACGCGCAATGTGCAGTTGTACTTAAAACTGGATAGGTACTGAAACAAGTTTTCGTGAAAATTTTCTTACTGCTGTTTGTGCAGATTTTGTCTATAATATTTTTTTATAAAAATTTCAAATGACCTTCGGTGCATACAGCTTTGAACTCAGTTTTTACGTTCATTTATCTTTAGATGTAGCGTCCAAGGCACACCGGTATTTATATTTGGACAAATGCATCATACCGGTTTAAAAACGAAACATTCTATTATATAGACAATAGATAAGTATGAGAGCTGCACATAGCTCCTGGAGAGACTGTTTCATAAAGAGAAAGTGGTGATTAAACACAGATAACTGTCACACGAATAATTAAGTGAGATGAAATCTTTGATACCATAACAATACCATTGATCCCACGCGTGTCAATAAAATTAACCGCTGCGACACTTACATGAGAAATTAGAAATCAGCGCGTGTTAAACTCACCTCAGACTCCCATGCATCTTTGACGGGTCGCGGTTTACTCTCCTTCATGTTTCCAGAAAACGTCATAGCAATGATCCTTTGTTCCGGGCGAAGCACTGTGACACTGTGACCCGAGGGCCGGGACTCGCCGGCTGATCACTACACACACTGTACACGAGGTCCTGGATAGGCTTTGTTATTGAACACTGTCACTTTCTGTTATGTTTGTGTCGGAGGTCGAGCACAGCATGGCGGCGCGTGCGCGGACGGCGGGTCGCGAGGCGGGCCGGCGCGGACTGAGCGCGGCGTCTCGCGGTAACGGGCACGCACTACAGTTAACTTTCTCTCAGCCCAGTCGCACGACCATAAGTTAGCGCCATCGAAAGTCGACACCGGCACAGCCTCACGGGTCAAAGCCTTCATTAATATTTCACTAAACCTCCCCAAAACAATAGAACGACTTGCTTCGGTAAACAGCCTTTTCTTGTTTAAACGGTTTAAGTAGAGCGGTTATATTGTTTGAAAATAGGACTCATATTTAAATTAGAACCAGGGTTGGGGATGAAACAAAAACAATATTGTATAAAACTTAATGTATAATTATGATATTTACAGACTTACTTTATATAAAACAAGTAATTTTATAGCTATCAATATATACTCATTACAACAAGTCATTAATAATTTACATGATGTTTAAAACAAAAGCAACAGTATACAGATTACTGAAGATTAGCAATTATAAATCGTAATAGCAAAAAATTTATGAACCATATTATTGGAAATGAGAGATTCCATAATTTACATTATAATAAAATTATATACAGACATAATTTTAAAAGAATGTTTATCGATATAATTGCTTTAAAATCACTACCGCATACATGGATTAAGTGGTGGTTGATATTTTATTGAAGATCGTCATTTTACGATGCATACAAATGTTCTTAATTTTTGTCGATCGGTACTCGACCACGATCTTTTATCGATCGACAAAATAAATTGTAGGCTACTATAGTTCATAACTTTCAACCACGTTGTATGTATAGTTAGGGTCAGATATTATAATAGGGTATATTAAACACTATAGTTCGGCCATTCAGAGAATGCGTTCCTGACACGTCGCGATTGAACTGACGACGTAACTTTGCAATGGCGTTGCAGTTACGATAAAAATATTTTTGCTGGTTGTTTACCGTTTTAACAATTGAGGAGCATTAAAACAACATTATTATATCAATAATCAATGAATGTAGTTACGTCGTCAGTTCAATCGCGACGTGTCAGGAACGCATTCTCTGAATGGCCGAACTATAGTACATATTACGTACACCGTAAGTGTAAACATGGAAAAATATTTTAAGTCAACATTTTAACAGTTTGCTCGCACTTGTTATCAAAATACTTTGTGAGTTATATTAAATTATTATTTATACGATGACTCTAGATTTCGCCGCTACGCGAAAAATAGCAGTGTCTGTGGTGCAGTTTGCACGGTGAAAAAACATACAGTATTATTGATTCTTAGTGAGTCAACGGAAGTGTCACGAGCTTGCAAGATTAGCTACATAATTAATTTCTTATGAGAAATATTCGATTAACATAATCATGAAAGAAAAAGTATAATCATATTAAACACTAGAAATTAAAATAATTATATCACATTTGATTTTATAAAAAATAATATCGCAAGTTAATAAATACACTTGTATAATGCCTAGCCCGAGGAAGGCTGTTCGTGTCTTTAAGTTTTTCTCATACATACACAGTAGATGTCATAATCATGTAAGCTAGTTAACAGAATTTAGTTGAGCCTTAGATCTTTGGAAAATCTGAATGTCTTATTATGTAATATTATATATCGATAAACATCTACATTTTATCTTATTACTTTTAATTGCAAATCTAACAAAATCGTTTAGAAAAATAAGTCGTCATTTTGGCTTCCACTTTATTCTATAATGGAATGGTCTCAAGAATAACCATTATATCAACATTTTTGTAGCTTGCTATAATAATTTTGTATAATGTACTGTAATTACGCATTGACTTAACATAACAGAATAATTGCTATATAAAAACACGTGTAGTGAAAACATTTTAGACTGATGCGTTCGTGTTAGCAAATAGAGTGGAGTGGCACTCGCTCGCCGGCGCAATCAGACCCGGGATGACTTACTCATGAAAACACGTCACACCAAATGGCACCGCTACTGAACAATATATCGCTTTTAAAAAATATTTATAACTGATTCCTATCTATTAGTTACACTAAGAAGAATTATTCTATACAGTAATATAAAAAGTTTTCAACGCTAGTTCAAATAATGTCACTCAGCCGAACAAGCCGATAGCATTATTATTGCTCTGTGTGCACGGTCGAGCCGATCGGAAATGTGCAGTCTCGACAAACAGAACGTATCGACACGTCATCACGTTATCACTGTAATCTCAGAAGGCGTATAATAATGTATTAACAGCTACAGCTTTATAATAGCTTATTGAATCATTAATTAGTGATTGATTTCGTTCAACGTTTGAGTACTTACACTAGAGCTAGGCTACAGCGACAAGTGTAACAAGTTGTTCCCGCCGAGGGTGCTCGCTCGCACTCGATGGACATCGTAAGCCTAACTATTCAACACGCTTTACATTGAGCTCAATATCAATATCAGTGTTATTTTAATAACAACAGTGTCTATTAGTGAGTTTTATAATCACTGAGTTTTTCCCTGTACTTAGGAATCTCATAACTGGACCAGAAGTCTTATCGAATAATCACAAACTAATTGCTCTGTTCTGATGGTCAACTATGGTTTTGCTATTGTTGCGTACGTACGTTTTAATTAAATTATTTATTCAGTAAATTAAATTTACTACAATTCATACATACATATGTATATCTGTCAAACTATGTCTTGTTTCATAATGATACCAAGTAAACATTACAGGAATTAATATTAAAATGTAACTTCGGGAGATAATAGGTGATATATTAGTGGCAGTAGTATACAATTTCGCGTTTGGCTACGATTGAGCAAATAAACACGACACGTGTAACGGATGACCAACGAATAGCACTAATGTTGGTGCGAATTTATCGCAATGTAACTTTTCACACAGGTATTTGGAAGCACTTTAAAAACATCAAATAATCATTCCAAAGAAGTTACCTATCGCAGACACGCTAGAGTCAATTTGTTTAACCAATATAACACCTAAAATCACACACCTCAACAAAATCTCATTGGAAACCAGTCAGTGACGAGAATACAAATAATACCATTCCAAAATCACTACAAATGTAAAAACGAATATTGAAACTCTATGGCAGTATCTCCAAACACTAACATCAAAGAAATGCCAACTTGTAAATTTGTCTCAGAACGATTTATTGAACTTTGCATCGAGGAAGTATAAAAGATCTGTACTTATTATAAAACATTGCATTTAGCGCCGCTCTCGGCGAATACTTGTATTGTGATCGAGTCTACCTTAAAATACGACACACAAAGAAAATAATAATTTGTGACCGTAACATAATACAGTAAAAATTTTATGCCAAATAAATAATAGTTAAAAGATGAAATCTAGCTTAACGACTACGGAGCTAAGAGCTAGCAATATAAGAAAAATCACAAGTATACAAAAAATACAATATGTCGGATACGTCTCACATATCAAAATAATTCACTTGTAAACGTTACATACAATTCACATAGTTTGAAAGCGCATAATCTCCACCACAATAAACAGTATCACTAACCTTTCTCGAAGGTCAATTCAAAGAATGTATAGTTATGCTTAGAATACGTCAACTTAATTATAATAAACGATACCATAATGACAATAATTGTACTCGGCAATAACTACGATACGATAGTAGGTAAATTAAAAAAACAAAATTGCACTCTCGGTACGCATGTACAAAACGTAACGTCAAAACGTAAGTTTAGAATATTCAACACTTTACCGATGGGTTCTGGTAAGTTATTGCATACGAATCTTCCAGAAAACGGAAGAAGTCAATATAAATAACGTTATAAATCACAGGTGCGGCCACGGGCCGTGGTAGTGAACTCGTGCACTCGCCGCGTCAACCGCGTCAACCGCGCCTCGCGCCGCCTCCAGCTTCGGCTCTAAGGCACAGCCGTCATGGTCTGTGGAATCTACGGACAAACGCTCATGCTCAGAATCGCATCAAATCTCTAGTAGGCAAATCAGGAGATAGATAGAATATTGGGAACGGCCGTTAGACGACATCTATCACTGACATGGATATATATATATAGATATATTGGAAAACCCCCTATAAAAGGAATTTCCAGGAGTCGCAGCTCTAGATAGTGGCAAACTAGTAAATTCATGAAAACTCTGCGGCATAATGCAATGCAATACTACTTTTGTTTACTTTAAGCTTAGCTTTTGTAAAATCTAAATAAATAAATCGCATTTAAATAGGGTATTATAACTCGTTGTTATATACCTGGTAAGATGCTTGCTTTCCTCGTGCACTGCCATCTCGGAGCTCTTAAATTCGTTGAGTTCCCGCCTGATGGCCGCCTTGTCGCGCGGGGTCAGGCGGGTCCACGGCTTGTCCGCGCGCCGGTCGTAATCATGAGCCTGCACAAATAAACATAAAGATTAAAAAATATTTTTAATTAATTATTATAAAACAGTCTCCAAAAACGCTCACCCTTCATCACTTCCTATGTGTTTGTTTAAATGGGAAGAAGAAATTTTGGAACAAACTCCCCAGTAATAAGTCTTAGAATTTCATTGTAAAATTCCTCATTTATCAATGAAATATGCTTATTCACTTGTCCCAAGACATTAAACATTACGATTTGCTTAGTCACGTACAAGTTCGCAACAACTGTTTGTCTTGTTTCATTATTGTGACTACTCAATTATAATTTTGAATTAGGAACGTTTATGACTGGCCTGACTCTGACATAAACTAAATTAAACACGACAAGGCCGGACACGAGCCTTGAAGAACGGTCCCAGGTGACGAGAGAAATTAATGCACTAATAATAATATGGGTACGTTAGGTGAGACCGGTAGCTAGACCGTTTATCCTATACTGGTGGGCATGTTTTTCTTATTAAATACTAGCTTTTGCCCGCAACTTCGTTCGCGTGGAATAGTGACTACCAGCAGATTTTTGATTTCACCAATAGATGGCGCTATATGTCCGGAATAATTTTATTTTTATTTTTTTTTGTAATAAAAACTATCCTATGTCCTTTCTCAAGTTTCAAACTATGTCTGTACCAAATTTCACACAAATCGGTTCAGTAGTTTAGGCGTGAAGAAAAGACAGACAGACAGACAGACAGACAGACAGACAGACAGAGTTACTTTCGCATTTATAATATTAGTTTGGATTATACATATAGAAATGCAATTTTGATGTCAAATAATCATTTAAACTAAGATGTGATTGTATGTTGGACATGAATAGGCTCCGAAACTACTCGACCGATTTGAAAAATTCACAGCTACATATGCGGTGAACATAAGCTATATTTTATCCGGGTACGGGCAGTAGCCTCACGGGAAAACGGCTAGTGTTAAATAAATAGTAGGTAAATATAGGTAGGTGAGTACCTGCGTAACTTCGATGTAATCGCTGAAGCGGATGATCTTCTTCTCTTTGAGTTCGTCGACAGTGGGTCGGAAGCTGAGCTTGCGCAACAGGTATCGCTTTTTCTCTTCCTTCTGCTTCTTTTCTTCGGCGGGTGACTGGCCTATAATAATGTGTTTTTTTTTAATTACGATTGTACAGAAAGAGTATATTTTTTGTTTCATTGATGACTTTATTTTTGTTCCGAATAAAATTCAGGAAAATTAAAAATATATACTCGTATTTAGAATTATTATGATCAGTCCTGTTAAATACTGTCAGCGGAGACAGTAATATTTTCTAAATAAAAAGCTCCTATTGGGCGTATGTATGGCGTAGTATGGCGAGAGTACTTACTTTTGAGTATGTTCCTCTCGACGAGCTCCTCGGCGGTGGGCCGCATGGACAGGCGGCGGATGAGGCGCGCGCCGATGGCCTCCCACGACTCCTGACGCTCGTGCTCGCTCTGCACCACCAAGATGTTCCTACGCACACACCACACACATGTACACCACGGATCCTAACTCACTCGTGTAACTCCTCTCCGAACACTAACAATATTTATTCTCTGCACTTGTTGCCCGACCACTGCCAACAGACCGACAATATAAAATTCGCTAAAGCTTACGTGACGCTCAAAATGTTTTCATAATATCCGATTAACATACACACTTGGCTAATCCCCAAGACCCGTAATTTAGCGCCCAGGTTTAATTAATAAATTAAGCTTGTTCTAGAATTTTACATCTAACGTTTTGATGTATTTGTACTACGGCATCGAACAGCGCTAGTACGATTATTGAGCTGAAGTAAACATAGTAAATGGTTATTCAATAGGTGCTATTAGTGAAAATCCAACAATGCCAATGCCAAGAGCGAGCTTAGAAACAGGAAGAAATAAAACATTGATAACAATGACTTTGACGGTGCTGACGAAAATAACGCTCCCAGGCGTGCATTGTTGCCAGACGTCGTGGAGTGGACTATTACTGTGCGCACCGGACTGCGTTACGTAACACTACACGTGCATGTGTTGATGTTCAGCACGAACGAGACTCTATTCACAAGACCTGCGTCTATTCAGCACCTCGTCTAACTATCACTACTAACACCTAGCCTAATCACTTGCGTAACGTAACAATTTATAGGTACAGAACACTTGACTTACACAACCATAGTCGCGAACTAAAACAACTTGAACTTAATAAGTGAAATAAAAAATTACAATGGCAATCGTGATTTATCAATTTGCCATTCAAAATAAGCTTGAACTAGTGTTATCGGTAATTTTATATGATTCATCAGCTTTTCCTTATTATTTTGCTCCCGAATTAGAAATATCATTTTCCATCCTTACAGGAAAAAAGGTTCGCTATAATAAGCGCTTATTATGTTTTCCTGCTAATTAATCTAAATTAATATCAATATGTAAAATCGATTACTTATTTCTGAAGTGTGATCTCGGGAACTACCGAACCGATTCTAAAAGCAACATCGCGAGTCGCAATTGGACGTAGTTATGCAGAAACGTTCCAACCCACAAGTCACCCGAAATCGAGTTATTGTGATTGAACAGCCTAAAATTTAGCATATCGTTATCTAAACTCAATATAATTCAACAATAAAACCTCTAGTACCTTTACTAGTTAGAATAAAAAAGAATACAACTGAAACGCGTAAATGCTTATATCTCAAATTCAAGTTTAATTTGAGATATAAGCATTTACGCGTACAGTGGGTTGGAACGTTTCTGCATAACTACGTCCAATTTATCCGGGAAAAAATAAACTGAAACATTTTCAAAAGCCGTATGTACTTCACATCGGCCGCTCTCCCGAATTTGTATCCCGTGTAAACATAGTAATTAGTATTAATACACGAACACGTAACACTGCCAGCACTCATTAGCTAGCGGAACGTAGGAAGTGACATTGACAATGTTGTGACTATGATATCATACAAAGGAATTTCAATTATTTTTACGTAATTTCTTACAAACAGTTATGAGTTTTGTTGGCGGTTTTTTTCTATTTCGTGTTGGCGAATGGAACTGGAGTTTTTGTTTGTTGTTTGTTTTTCATTGCTAGTGGTTATCACCACGTGCACATTAGTTTAAAGTATCTACTTAATTTGTAGTACAAAGAGTACACAATATACGCAATAACCTGTTATGATGTAGTTATACTTTAATCAATATCTATTGTCATCTTTCATATACATTACGTCAATCTGAGCATTAACTTTGCATTGTTCGAGTTCTATGTTTTTATATATCTTAACCTTTCCATAAGAATATTATACAGTACGCAGGAGCTATAGGTACATTTCATTTCAAAAGGCGTTGTCCAGTCAAAGGGGCCTAGCTATTTGATTGAATGGCTATTTTAGCCAGATGGCTGCGACATGTATATTATGTTATATTCATCCCAATTCACCACTAGATATCGACTATTACAGATTTAGCCAACTTTTATATAACTTACTAAGCCACGAATATCATACTTAGCCACAAACTGACAATCTCAAAGTAACACATTAAGTATAAATAAATTAAAGGCCCGGTGACATTTCCCTTCGATATATCAGTCATCACACAGCCAGGGCTGTGCCAAATGAGCAGGCATCTTACGACATCAATAGGAAGTATTGTTCAATGCAATAGAAATGCAGCTGTTTCAAGAAGGCCAGTTGCGATATCCAGCAATCGGTTAGACTGGGAGTGCAAGGTCATTGATAGACGATTATGTGATCGACTTTATTGTCTAGATAAAGTAGTAATTAAGGCCGCCCTTATCGGCGATAGCTCTTCCTGATAAGATATAACGTCACGCAGGTGGTTATCTACGAGAGAATGTTTAAAAGGTACCTAAACTACATGTTAAAAACAAATGTACAAGTATTGTTAAACAGAGGGCAAGCCTATTTCTAACAATTTGTCAAATTCATTAGTCTTTTGGGAATTTCTTAATTAAAATAATTACACAGGTCGGTTCGGGTCGGCAACCGATGAAAGACCAAACCCAAATTCGGGGGTCATGTTTGCAGTAAATAGGGCAACAAGGCTTCCTTGTTCCCTTACAAGACTGCCTTCACTTAGTGAGTATTTTTTTTTAAATAGTGTAGGTACTATTTAACTCATCTCCAATTTTTCTAGGGTCTATTACAGCTTTTCGTAAGGCTAATTCTTAACTTATGGATGAAGAGACTGTAGTTCAAAATTGAATAAGACAAAGAAGTGGGATTTATTTTTAGTGGTATCCCTTCTATATTCTGGTTCGATTTTCAACTATAAAGACAGTATGCCCGACGTAAATTGGCAAGTCAGAAAATTGTGTTTGACTGTTCAATTAAATTGTTATAAAACTGCGGACCAACCGGCTAACTTCACATTCTCCAAGATACGTCTCACGATCCTTGCTTGATATGCAAAATGTAGACTTTGGATCCAACTCCCATTGGTTGAAACGTCGAACGTAGACTGGATCCAACGTCTTTTGACAATATAGATTGAGCATCATACCTGTTGATAAGTTCCTGGCGGTCAGGGCGCAGCGCTAGCTTGATGTTAAGGCTTTCCTTGCGGGCCAGCTTGGCAGCCACGCGGTCAGACTCGTTGGATCCTTCGTACTCCTCCCACGGCCGCGCGTTCTCCTTGTTCTCAAGCCCGTTGCCCACGCGCACCGGCCGCGTGCTACACAACACACCACAGTTAATATACAACCTTTTCAAACACAACTTATGCTACCATGTGCTTCTGCATGTGTAAGCTAATAATGCAGAAAATAAAAAAGTAAAACAGTCTATGACAGGCATTTTTTTGCTTTAGTTCTTCTTTTGCATATTGAATAACATACTCTATTGTAAGAATTGGATTCAGTGAGCAGTCTCGATAGGTGTATCTGAACGTGTTAGTCATTAAGTTAGCACGAACCAGCACCGTCGTGCCATGACCATGCATGTGCTCAACAAACATCCTTAACACCTATGATGCAAACATTGATGAGCCTTCATTCGAAATGTCGGAGACCTAATATGCACTTTCAAAAATAGGCTGTAAGCCTTCTGTACTTAAACAACTACAAACATATGCATCTGATACATTAAATAAAAACTACTTAAATTAAATATAACTTAAACATAAATTATGTACCAACGCTAGTTGAGTCAATACAATGTCCTCATTAAATGTAAACTAATTAACAACAAAATATTGAACATAATCATAATTCTATGACCGGCAAACTATAATGAAATTACACGTACATGCAACATAGAACAACGACGTATAGAGCAAGATATCAAGAGAAAACAGCCATAACTTTAACAACAGCACACACGTCACATGTAGGTTGTGGATCCAAAGATTAACATTATTTTCTGTTTTAAAATTTCGGCTCTTTAAACTATTGATTTATTAACGCTATTATTGAATTTCATTTGAAAGCATCACAGTCATTATCATATGCATCTATAATGGCGTTAGTGTGTGGACAGTTAGAGACATCGACAGTTAACAAGAGAGAGATGATTCGGAAGCGTGCACAGCACGATGCATGGGCTAAAGGCGAAGCAGACCGTCGGGAGGTCGGTGGGCGAGATGGCGTGGTCAACAACACTGGCATAACGTATGGGACTGTTACCATATGCGGATCCTCGGTTTGGGCGGCGGCCGCCTGCACGCCGACGCAAGATGGAAATAAACGTACAACTTTCACTATCACGCCCAACATTTTATGAAAATATGAACTGCAGTGTACTGTCTCCTCGCTCACAATTACGTCAAAATGATAAACACAAGTTCCAATTTCAAAATAAAACGAGAAAACTTCAAATCAAACGTTGTCGTCGTAATATTGCGGGGATTAGCGATTTGGGAGCACAGCAGGTGATTTGAAAGCTGGATATTTAAAATCATTTTGACAATATCGTGATCAAAGAGTGAATAAGATATTTGTGTAATTTTATTTTTATCTGCAGATGGATGGCTAAAGTAAAGCGAGAACATCTTCGATATTAATACTAAGTTGTCGATATGTGGTAGTGTGTGTGGTAGTGGTAGGATACTGACTTGAAGCTGGTATGGTGATGGTCCTGGCGCGGCGCGAGGGGCGTGGCGAGCGGGGTGCCGGAGGGGGAGGCGGCGGGCGCGGGCCGCTTCTTGAGCGCGGACTTGAGCGGCACCGCGTTGAATATGGGCTCCTTAGGCGGAATCTCCTCGACGCGAGACGTGTCCGCACCGAGGTTCAGTGGCTCGACTTCGTCGTCCTCCTGTTCGTCCTCCTCTTCGGCTGATCAAACAACCACAAACCGTTTACTGACCATAGTAAATAATATGTGTTAACATTACTTCCTCTAAAAGCGAATAGGTAGATATTATTATTTTAACGGGTCCTGCAAGATATTGAAGTAGCAGTGTAAAAAAGGAATACTATCTAGCAAGCTAGGAAGCTAAGGCTTACCAAGCTTTTCAAATAAGTACTAAGACAACAAAGGGTATTATCATATCACTTCTGCTCACCCGTGGTAACTTGTATGCGAATAGAATCGGAAGGTTGATGCTTACAGTCAGAGAGAGGATGTTGAGCGAGGGGGTGTTGGGCGTGCGCGTGCGCATGCTGGTGCTGGTGGTGGTGGCGCGTGGGGCTGGGTGAACTGAACATGGGTGGGGGTGGTATGGGCCCGATCTCGGACAGCGCGATGGGGGGCTCCGGCAGCTCCGACAGCATGAGCTGTTCCTCCGCGTCGCCGTGCCCGTGGCCGCCGTGCCCGCCGCCGTCGCCCGTCGACCCGTAACCACCCACTGGAACATTTATGCCAATACAGTTTCACGATACATCCACACTACAGCTTCAAGTCATTTGGAGCTCATTCAATTAACAACTTTGCTTGTAATCCCCAAAGGGTAAACGAAATGGCTCACATTTCCCCAACGAAGACCATACCTATTGACATTTATTGGCCAATCCAATTACACTCTTATCCCAATTTTGCAAGCTATACAAAAATACAAAATTGGTGCCATAAGTGGTGTTCGAAAAAGCTAATAAGCGGTTTTAGAAAGCCTCTCCATCAAATCCAAATTTTTGCTCTCATCAGCAACTTGACCACATTTGCAAACAAAACCTGAGGAATTGCAAGTTTTATTTAAAAGTGTGTTTTTGCTCTTAGTACCTAAAGAAATGTGTTCTTGTAAGAATATCAAAATAATTATAATAAGTAATACATACCAACATCTCCTTGATAGCATATTCGTCGTGGGATCTTGCCGGTCAAGGAGTTGGGTCGCTCAGGCCTCATAAGCTCGCCACCATTTTCCAATTTGTCCTTCTTTGGTTCTGAAATTAAGGAAAAAATAACTGTTAATAAATAAAGAATGTACAAAAATTGTTGCAGATGTAAGGGTTTATTTAAAAAAAAGTAAATATTTATTTTAGAAAAGACCTAGAACACTGCACGTTTTCGTATTTGTGTAAGTATTTCAGTAGTTCAATGTGCATTCAAAACAAGAGCAAACAGAGAAGTTCAACAACAAAACACCTTCAGGTGTAATGAAGCGTGAACTCTCGAGACACCAGCCGATAAATACCGTTTATCCCGATACCCATTCGTAAGAAAAACACTTTCTAAAAATAAATAAGGTATTCCAGATTTTTAGCAAGTGTTTTGGCCATCAATTGCCGAGCTTTCAATAACAATCTATCGAAACATTTTACTAATGAAAGCATCAACATTTTTCAAATGTGGCAGCAAGAATTTGACAGCAAGCCAAGAGCTCAAATGCTCGAAGTAAGGTATAAACATTTTGGGACATGTGAGATTTTGTCTATACGTAGCGCAATTCTTTGAATTGGAAATGTTGTTTTGTGTGGCAGAGAGAGACAATTCCGTTTAGTGAGTAATGATGAGCAATAGAGAATTTGTAGGTACACTATGGGTGTTCTATTAATAGTCGATAACGAGTGACGGCGTGGCACGCGCCTCCATTCACCGAGCGGAGCGACGACGGCGTCGGCGTCGGCCTTGGCCTCGCCATGGAACTGTGTTATTGACGCATCTCCGCCGCTATACGCTCAGATAAAACTATGCGCACTTTCCGCTAAAGTCTACATACGCCATTGTAAGAATTTCCCAATATTTATTTATCGATTTGGCAATCAATGACAGCTGGCCTGTTGAGACAAACTAGATGAGCATTTAAAATTAAGTGTCACATTAAAAAAGAACTAAGGTAAGTAAGGACATTATAGAGATGAAGATTCAGGTGCCACTCATTCGATACAATCTCTTGTTAATCATTCCTGATCAAAATTAACATCTGTCATAGCCCAAACATCGGTAAGAAGATTTTTTTATTAATATGAAGTTGGTGCTACACGTCCGTATGTGTACACTGTACATAGACAATGAGCAGAGCGATTAGTCCTTCGCCCATGTGAGGCAACATTTAACATAGCGCACCAGGCACCGCCAGCCTCGCAATTTTCGTGACCGAACACGGCTTAGTTAAAGATTGCGCCATAGATCAACTATGCAAAAACTCCGTTTCGAAAGATTATATTGTTAGCATAAATCTTTTGTAGGATTTATTGTTATACCTGATAGACTAAGAATGGATCTGAAAATAGCGTTTATTACGCTTTGTGTAAAGGTTAACAGAAATATTTTCGTGACAGTGTCGCCAGAAAGTGCCAGCAGTAGATTACTCTAAACGGTGGCCGTGACTTCTGTAGATGTGTAGAAATGTTTATATTAAGTACTGAAATAAAACTCGTCGAAAATAACGAAACAACGAAATAAACAAAATCCCAAAAATAACGTGTAAGCCATATTAATGACGAGTAACAGTTCCGGGCAGTTCAAGAACTTGTTACAAACATTTACTAGCTGACTGATTAATCAATTTCGCACGCTCAACTGTTGAAGTTATGTTATTTATTTAATTGACAGATATCGATACGTTTTATACAGGAAGTTAAAACATTGAAGCAAACTAGAAATACATTTAGATCATTACATTGCGTTAAATAAATCTACACAGATATTTGATCCAGCACAGATTAAGCTCACTGGTTAATGTTCTAAGCAGGCTACAGCCAGTGATGATAAGTCAATAATAATTGTAATTCAATCCATCCATTATAATGCCATCAGCCAAACATATAAATAAAATTGAAAGTTTTCAGTCCACTAAAATGTCTTTAGAGCGATGCAAGACTATTTGTCGGCCAAGGCTAAACAGATCGATTGACCTTTCTTTCGTTTAGATGAATGCTGAAAATTGTAAACGATGAAGTCCAAGTTTATGAGCTGTAATAAAACATACTTTGATTTCATTTAGTTTTCTGAATCACTGTAGCTCAACATATGAAACTGTATTAAAAAGAAGGAACGTGACAGCCCTTTTTGTATTCTGGAATTATCAGCAGCATTAATAAAATGATAAAAAAATAAATTAGAAATATCTAACTGTTATATCAACAGGCTTAATGAGCGTTGTTGCGCTAGCGCTTAACGTTAAAGCTGGTAGAGGCACGAGGCGCGCTAGGTCCGGGACTCGGGCGGATCGATCCCGCGCCCTTGGCCGCCCGCCTCAGCTCCGACTCCCGAGGACGTCGCTCGCTGCAGCGTTATGTAACCTACCTCGTCCTTCAAGCCCACAGCTATGAAGGTTATCGGTATCTCATTCGAGGACACTATATTCTCTACCGCTGAAAGTTACTGTTTTGACATCGAATCATAGCGACGTTTGTCGAATAACGAATGTCAATGATATAGTTGTAGTTTGTGTGTTAATTTATCATGAAGATTTTTACTATCTATATCAAATAAGTAGTCTTTCCTTGGGGAGTAGACTTAGTAATACTTTCCTTTTAACTTGACAAGGTTTGTAAACAAACATGTTGCCTGTTTTAAATACCCAATGTAACGTCGCGCTCGCAATTTTCCTGCCAAATGGAGGCCATTAAGTACGTTCTTAATGTTGGCGTCGCTACATCAAAGGAACGGGATAGAGCGATGTCATCGCTACAAACAGTCACAGAAATTATTGGAATTTCCCCAATAGCGAAGTATGTAGGCCAAATAAAGTTATTTGTTGTTCGTCACCATTAATGTAGTAAATCTATCAGAATAATTCCGAGAAAATCTACAGCCCCGTCAAAGCCAAAGTAAATTATGTGCGTAACCTAATAATGTCACAAGATTTACTTGTTATCAGTTACGCTAGGCGAATACAAAATATCATTTAACTGGCCTACTTGAAATTTAAGTTTTGATGTCATCAAGAAGGGTTAAAGACACGAGATCTGTATCAAAACAATGTCAAGAGTACGCGAGGTGGCTACTCGCAAGCTGGCCACATGCTCGGCTTGCTCGTCATGTCGCGTAAAACGACGATATCGTTAAAAATACATTTAGCACGATAAAAACAGAAAACACTCATCGACACGTCAGGTAGGTATTTGGCCTGTTTACGCTACACATAATGTTAAACGAACACTTTATCTGTGTTTTCAAATGTTTCACAACCAACATGTATAAAAACTAACGAGGCTTTCACTTGCGGTCCTCAAAAAATTGATGTATAGTTTACAAAATCTTGATAAGATTTTCTATAGTAGGTATAGCAAACATGATGAATTGCTAACATTTCAAATAATGCAAGAAGAAAGTAACAGACTCATGTCGTAAAGAAATGGAGAGTTTTTGTGATTTTGTTATGACAAAAGTAGTGCAATTATGATAACATGATTAGCTAAAACTGCACAGAAATCGACTATGTGTGTGATACATACGTTAAGCAAGATCAATAAACTGGGTCGCACGCGATAGGTACGCGCAAGAGGAATTTGTGCGACGAACACAAGAAAGCATTTGCGACATTGACGAGTGCCACGTGGGCGGGCGGTGACGGCTCAAATAATATCTCTTTCAGCAATTCTTCAGTTAATTGCAAAATGAAAAAGTTAACACAGTAAAATCAATAAAATACTTGTGACTTTAGCCTGTCTAGTTTTTCACTGAAAATACACACTAGTATAAATTACGCTAAGATTCTATGAATGTTTCATACGTCTTGATGTATTGGTGTATTTGTGCCTAAAATTACACACTGTACACGTGGTTGTGTAGACGAGTTCGCTTTTATTAGGCGAAGCCTCGTAAAAATATGTAACTTCGCAATTACAGATGGGTACATCGAGCAGTTCAGCTGAGTCACTTCATAGTAACTTTCTACAATACGTCGGATTGTTAGTCATACATAACGACTAAGGCAATTAATCATATCTGAAGTTTATAAACAAATAGAGTCTCGTTGAAGCCATTTCCTGACGGATAAGCAGTTTGTTAGCTCTTGCATGAGCTTGGTATATTAATAAGGGGATCGGTGGAAACAAATGTTACTCCATTACCTTCTACGTTTTATGTCAAAATTGGAAACAACAAATGTTTTTCATCCCGTATTCCACCATAAGTAGGACACTGGTTACTGAATAAAAAACAGCGTTACTGAGTGGAATTTAGTTTTTAGAATGAACTATTCCAATATTGTGCTCAACGATGAGAAGTGAAGCTTGTGAAAATGTGCTCAATTTTTTACCATTTTTAAACAAGAACGGGTAGAATTAAGATGAAATAAAAATTTTACAGCCGTCCAAAATATATTGATGACCTTTCACAAAGAGGTAAACATCTGCATTTAATGAAAAACAAACATTTAGATATTGCTATCGACTGACGACGCAGTGCAGCGGTGAATTTTTCAGAATCAGCGGAAGCTATGGGTCAAGGGCATACCACGGCTACGAATGCTCGCATTTCAGCTCTCAGCTCATACCGAATTCTGCGAATTATTTCTCTACACTCTCTATGAGTTATTTTGCTTTTAGTATATAGGTTATTGTATTTAATAAAGGGTTTCCATAGGTATATCTAAGCAGAAAGGCTAACAGGTTTTATACAACGGACGTTAGTTTCTTGGTGAAATAGGAAGTAAGTGTGACATTGCTCGTTAAATATAAATTTAGCGTGACTGACGAGGTTATCTATATTGAACGGACGTCATTATTGGCGGAATGTGGTGATTGACATACGTTGGAGCAATTAAAATGGCGTGTGTACGTAGCTTGCACTGGCGCCGACGGCTCACAAGCACCACCGTTGCCGCAAATAGTTACGCAAGGCCACAAGACGCCTTCTCCGTTATTTATCGACATTAACGACGGCGCCTATCTAAAGGCGCCTCACATTCTTGTGAACATCCGCGATTCATCGATACTTATTTAATAAAAACAACGAGCCCAAAAGCCTCGTCAGAACGACCGAGCGGCTGAACTCGTGTTTCAAAATCAATAATTTTCAGAGCTACATTTTCCGTTCGCTACCTACACGAATCCATTGATTCAATAATTTAAATTGTATCATTTGTAATCGCGTCATTGTGCTTGGCACGAATTAATATTTATGAAATAAAACATGAGTATAGAGAAGACATTGTGTGAGCTTATGATCATAATTTCATTGGAACCGTGTCACTTGGAAAACATTTAAATCACCGATGGAAATGGGTAATCCTTCAAAGTGATCGATTGCCAAGCTTATACATACTTGAACTAAATAATGAGAAAATAATGATGATGCGAAAACAAAATCTACACAATACTTTGTATGTATGATTATCTTATTTACCGTGTAGAATATTTTGATGGATATTCTTAAGATAAACGACTTCACTTGAATATTTTTATCGACACATGGGCATGGTTCGGTCGAAGAATAAAAAATCATTTAAAATAAAGTTTAAAAAAAATTATATACTAAGGAATAAGAATTGCTCACACACTCGGCTACTAAAATGTAATCAGGCTGAAAATATGGCTACGAAGTCTAAGGACACTGAATTTCAGTGCGGTTACCTTGTCTATGACTTTCACTCCTCACTGAATTAGTTATTACATACAATGTAGGTGAGATTACTTTGTTTTATTACGTACAGGCACGCATGATCTTATCATCCATGTTAAATTCAATATTCCCACATTAACTAAGACCGCAGAAAGAAATGAAAATAACGTTTACCTAAAACTAGATGTAAAATTGGACAAAGGCTAAATATGAACCGATAGTCATAACAAGATGCTAAATGCCAAAGGGTACGCATGCAACGATGGGAGCGTGACATTGACATTGCGAGTGCAGGTCGCGGGCGGGTGGGGGCGCGTCGAGCTGGAGCTGCGACGGAACAGGTGCGTGCGGGCGAGAGGTGCAAGTGCATGCGGATCTGGTGCTGGGGTACCATTGTTACGCGCGAACAGCGTAAGGTTGGCCGTGTGCCGTGGGATAGGAGACTTGCGGCGCACGTAGTAGTGGTCGTGGCGCTGGGGCGGCGGCGGCGGCACGAAGGGCGGCGGTGGTGGCAGGCGCGAGGGTCTGCGCCTCGCGCCGCCCGCGAACGCGTCCATGGCGGCGAGCGTGCCGACGTCGCTCATGCTCGCGGCGCGCTCGCGGCTGGAAGACTGCGGCCGGCCGCACGATCGTTACTTCTCCCCCCAGCCCCCGGCACCGCGCGCGCTCTTCGATCGCCGCCCGCCCTCCGCGTTTGCCGTCCGCCCGCCCACGCGCTGCTTCGCTTTGTTTTGCATTTTTAATTTATCGCCATTCATCTAGCACTCGTTCACAGTATTACAAGAAAATGAGCCACCCTAGGGTTTAAATGGTTCAATGACCTGGACTTAAAGTCATATAAAGCTCCGCGATACGTAACTATCCATGCTCCATCATCCGTGTCACATGTAAAGCGCCATGATGTGCCGGTAACCCTCGATTATGAACTCTTGATATTATATGATACCGTTCCTACTTACGAAATTCAAAATTATTTATGTAATTTGTAATTACGTTTTTTCAGCAATTTCAGTGTATCAATGTTTTAGTAAATAGGCTTTAAAAGCATTAGTCTTTTGTATACTTACTGTACATTTACTTAATACCTAACGCCAACGCCACTTGCCTACTAAGCAAACTTCAATATTCTCAAAGCTTATTCGTACAGCTTTTGAAATATTAACGTGCTCATTAAAGTTAGTACCTGTACAACATATATATTTTACTGTATGTGGGCGAAGCTTTGAGTCCAGCGTTTCTACCTACACAATGCAGTGGTTCATCGCCTTTGACATTTTCACAGGATTTTAAATTAAAACAATTCTAAATATAGCCTTAGCAACCGTACAAGGTGATAATGTGTCATGTAATATTTATTTATAACAATTTGGGATGCTGGCCTCTCCTTTCTAAGCAGAGATATTCGTAGCGACTGTATGAGTACAACATGTTTGTGGTATACTGAACTGAAACAATGTAACTGAATGTTCACAATGTTGCGATTAGGGTTGCCAGGCGTCCTGCTTTACTCCGACATGCTTAGCTTTTTGTGTCTGAGCAAAATGCAACGTCAGACACAACCAGCTTATTAGGCTTTTAGCCAAACGGCAAACAATGCTTTCCAGCACTCTCGGTGGTTATGGCCAGCAATGCAACTTTAACTATTACGGTTTTTGTATTTCTATTTTATTTCCATAAGAGATTGTGTGTATAAATAAACGTTATACATATATTTATACTAATATTATAAAGAGGGAACTTATTTTTGTTTTTTTTTTTCTACTTTTTATTTATATTTAATGTATTCGGAGTTTTAACCACGATTATACATATGTCATTGTCAAACCCACCGTATCCTCTAAATTCTAATGACTGACATCAACTACAAGCTTCTACCTTGAAAGCTCCGAAACCACTGAACCAATTTGAAAAGTACTCTCACTGTTAGGAAGCTAGACTATCCCCGGGTGATATAAGATATATTTTATCCGGACACGGAAAGTAGTTTCCACACGAGTGAAAACGGAAAGTATCTTCTTAGTTAACTTTAATCTTTAATATCAAACGGTCAGACGGTAAGTCTTCATTAATCAATCTTTCTATTTGCTTAAAGAAAACCCAGTTTATATAAATGATGGGAACAGCCCTGCATAAAATAGTTTATTCATATTCATGAATTTTCATATACCCGCATCATCTCGAAAACAGGTAGCAGAGTTTGCGTTAAATGACAGTAAACTACAAACACCACAAATTATTATGTATTTATGCATACGTTATCATGAGCTTGCCTATCAACACAAACAAACCTGTAGTGTGGTGTTGCTCCCATTCAGGAATTCAGATATTGGTAGTTTTATTTCTGGGTTTATGCCCCATTTAACCCCTGTTACTTTTTATTTACCTTTCGCTATCTTTACGACGCTGTTAGCATAGATTTGGAACAGCCTCTAGATAAGAACTTTTCTAAATAAAAAGTAGAGATGTATTCCAAGTATATCAATGTCATGGATTTAATAGTAGCTGGCGTGGATTCAAACTGCTAACACCCCCTAATCCTATGCTAATTGCCGAGGCAAATAAACAATGCCAAATCTTGGTCGAACTTCGAGTTTAACACCTACCAGTGCATTACAAAAGTTTTCTGTGCTTATCATGATCACCCCATAACCCACAATCAAAATAAAAACACTAAGGGGCAACAAGAAACACTGTTGCCTGATGCACCTAATAGTTTTTTTGTTGCTTTATACCACTAATGTTTTTAGGACTCGGTTTTACTTCTTGGAAAAAAGTTTTCATATTTTTAGCTTTTCAGCGACCAGCAATAGCTGTCACTGTCCACATTTGTGGAAAGTTCTCGTCAACACGAATAATATAAGCCCAATCACGGCGTAGTCAATACATACCGTTACGGAGTTTCCTCGACTTTCTCTCGTCTCCAACATCAGGTCAGCTCTGAACTTTCATTGTTTTATAGCGTTATTCTGACTATCAAGTTTTTATCCTAGGCAAAGCTTAAAATTTTCGGGAGTTTCCCCGATTTCTCAGGGTTTCCATCATCCTTATCCTAGCCTTGATGACAAATTGAACCCTTTAATATACGACCGAGATATGGGCGACCAAACATTAAAAAAAATAAACGTCCGAATTGATAACCTCTTCATTACATTACTAGATTAACATAAAATATCGAAGCACGACGAGCAAATGTAGAGTGCTAAGTTCGGTTAGCTGCGTATATCGTTCCATGTAGAACTAAATGAACCCTAATCATAGGTACTTGTAGGTACATGCGGTTTCCACAATTACAATAAAATCTTATAAGCATTCACTAAATCACGTCTGATCTTTAAGGTGAACAAGGCATTAATTTTTAAATTGAAAACAAAATAATTGTTTAGTTTTTAAAGAAATACAGTACCTAAATACTATACCTAATACCTAATGCGAAACTATTTATAGTATATAAATAGTTTCGCAGTGGATCAAAGCAGGTGCATTAAAATTGCTTTTACAAGCGGCGATACTTGATAAACGTCTGGTGCAGGGCCGTCAACCCCGCCACCACCTTGCAGCCAGGCCAATATTTTTGCAACTTGAGCTGGTTTTATTCACTCGGTGTCGATATAAAAGTCGAATACTCAGAGTAATAACGTTGCTCAAAGGAATACCTGTATTGTATGAGCGACTTGTTCATTAATAAATAGTTCCCACGCTATAATAATCAATGACTCCGAACCTGAATGCTCGATGCGTGATAATCGAACACAGGTCGACATTATGAGTAATAAATCATGTACTGATTAATATAATTATACCTGAATTTGCATTGAGAAAAAGCCAATTTAATCCAAAGGTATAACGCCTAACGAGAAAACACAGATAAAGTCCTTCACATGTAAACTGATGAGAAAGTTAACCCGGTGGGAAGGGTTGCCTTTTTAAATTATTAGGCAGACCATTCTCATTATGTTTTGATAGAAAATAAAGACCTAATCTGGATGTTTTTTACAGCTGTATTATTTACAGGTAAAGACTGAACTTGAAAAATAAAACTGCCCTAGCATTTCTTTCTTGTTGCGTCTTATAAAACTCAGACGAGTTTTTTTCACAGTCTGCACCTGATGCCATATTTAGTTCACATGGGCTTTACATAAAAATGTATTATATAAAAAGTAGCATCAGAGCCGAAGTTTCTACGAATCACGCAAACTCTCAGCAAAAACTACTCCTAGTTCCTTTTCGTCCACTTACAATGGACCTATAGCACTCCCCTACACAAGATTGCAATATTTACGACAATAACAGACGGAAACCAAAGTTATTCCAAAGTTCCGTGCCGATACGTCTTGCTAATTTTGGCACGGAACACCAAAAGAAAATAAATACCGGCGGTGAAGGATTACTTTTGAATTAGTCAAAAGGATATGACTTAAAAACATCGAAATAAAAATGCTAGTCTACAAGACGAAAATTTAAACGTAATTTATAGTTTACGCAGTTCGCTGCTATAGAACTAAAACTGCAAATAAGATCGTCACATTATGATACAAACGTCATTTTAAACAAAAAGGGGCATCGCATCTACCTCACATGCTATCTGTTACCGCAAGGCATGACGTCAAAGTGTTAGTAACAACTACAATTGCATCGTGAACTGTTAAACGCCTCATAAATTATGAACCGAGTCGTTAGTACTCGCTCCGGAGAGATAACATTCACAGGACAGTATAACGTTAAAGCAAACGGTTTATACTTTGGAGATCTATTATGTGACTGTTGCGACGAAATTTAAGAAGATATCATAGATAAATAACTGTCAAAAGTCGTGGTGGCCTAGTGGGCAAAGAACCAACCTCTCGAGTATGAGGGCGCGGGTTCGATTCCAGGTCAGGCAAGTACCAATGCAACTTTTCTAAGTTTGTATGTACTTTCTAAGTATATCTTAGACACCAATGACTGTGTTTCGGATGGCACGTTAAACTGTAGGTCCCGGCTGTCATAGAACATCCTTGGCAGTCGTTACGGGTAGTCAGAAGCCAGTAAGTCTGACACCAGTCTAACCAAGGGGTATTGGGTTGCCCGGGTAACTGGGTTGAGGAGGTCAGGCAGGGCAGTCGCTCCTTGTAAAGCAATAGTACTCAGCTACATCCGGTTAGACTGGAAGCCGACCCCAACATAGTTTGGGAAAAAGGCTCGGAGGATGATCATAGATAAATAACTGATTTATAATGATAGAAACAAAAGGTTCAAATTTTCTTTTTGGACCATACTTTGTTCTGTATCGTAAAAGCCCGATAGGCTCCGCGAATGATATTATTGTTTGATCCCTTCATATTTTTCATACATTATGTGTACTGTGAGTTTAAGGAGATGACAACGCAGACCGTGACTAGGCTTTCTCACATTCACATCCAGAATATTTACACAAATTTTAAGATGGATCTTTTGGATGGATAAGACGGATTTTTCAGCATTTTTCCTCAAGTACTGGTGTGGGTATGAATGTACTGGAACACGTGGAAAATGTATTTAATAGAACTCGTAGCTATTTTATCGTAATCAATGGTCGTATCAACCTTTGCCACTCACAACATCATAAATCTTCTCGGTCCTCTTTTGGCCAGGCCTCATTCATCCCCTACCGACATTCCCTTCTTCAAGTAATCGGTCTACCGTTTAGTAGAACGACCTGCATTGAGTAGCTATCTGAACATTAGGTGAAGTAAGTCCAGACATTGGGGTTAACGATACAAGGTACGCACCTCTAAGGCAGGCGCATCCCATGATGAATCCCATCATGGAGAGGCGCTGCGCGGGCGGCGGTGGCGGCGGCGGCGGCGGCGGTGGAGGCGGCGGCACGCGCCTGCCGCGCGGAGGCGCTCGCGACACCGCGCCAGCTATTACCCACCACTCTTAACCCTCCCCGGCCCGCACATTCTCACTACACCAAACCCCATCACATTTCAACGATCAACCATAAAATGTGAGGACATAATACTCCCAAAATGTTTGAGCATAATTTTAACAGCAACAAATGTGACATCTAATTGAAAGATGTCTTCCAATTCTTAATAATTCTGTAGTCCAAACTTAATTTCCGCTGCAACTACATCACTCAAATGATTAGCAAACGAAACGAAAGAGTACGCAATGCGGAAAAGCAAAGGTGTAAAATAGGTTTTCAGTCTATCATGACAGCGTATGACTCAATAGCAATTTGAAATAATTGAATAGAATATTAGATGTTGTGTTCATTGGAACATATCGTGCAAGCGTCGCGGGGCAACGGGGCAACGACGCCGGTGCAGCGGTCGCGATCGCGTGCTGGCGCCCGAGCCGATCGATACCGCACGCAAAGTTCGCGCCTCAGACCTAACTACCGACCACCACTAAAACATATGTCTACATCCGATAAAAAATGCACTCAATACTAGCACCAAATAAGTACTGCCAGCCAGGACGTAGTTTTTGCCTGAATCATTTACTTCAGGAACTCAGTCTCTGGCAAATGTATGCTTTATTTACTTATGTCATAAGTCACGACGCTATTATTATGTTTTGTGTATGTGAAAATTATACATTATCCCATAATTTTGAACAAAACCATGTTTCCTTTATAGCTATTACTGAAATTAGGTCAATAGGTAGACTGGGTATAATAATAATCTTACACAAAAGTTTAATTAAGACGCAAAACTGAAATAATATTAATACGAGCACAGTAATAGAAATGAGTCTATTGTTTATTTTAAAGCAGTAAAGTAAAAACCATTAAGCAGGACTGTTAAAAGTGCATTATAGCAGCCATAACGGGTAATTATAACTATATGGGTTAACCTAATAGTTACATCGCGCCGACTCTACATTTTATTTCAATATTTTTTTCATAGAACGGTCTAGATTCTCTTCTATGAATAGAAAAAAAATCGTTTCATAACTAAAATGTAACCTAACAATTAAAAACAAACGGTACACTGCACCTCCCAGAGCTTTCAAATCAAGCTTTCATGTGATACAGCCGTAGGGCCGCTGTAACGATCTCAACAAAGGGTAGGCCAGACACTAAAAAACATAGAATGCTGTTTTAGATCCCGGTGATTTGACAGGTGGTATATCTATGTGAGCAGGTAATCGAGTGAGGTTAGGGCTGGCGGACGCTCGGGTCGGTTTGCGGCAGGTCGCGGGCCGGCGGCGCGGGCGGGCGCGGGCGCGGGCGGACCGACACTGAGGCGCGCGCCGCACAACCGCACCCCGCGCACATGCCGGCACCCAACCCCCAGTCGCCAGCACCACCATCTAGACTTCACCGACTGCCTGGCTGCATCTCGCCGTGTGCTCGAACACGCTCAACATACCTATTACTATTTTAGCCCACCGACCCATTTACCGATGACAAAGCACCAGATTTCATAAATAAGTTTATAATGAGTTATATAACTAGTCCATTTAAAAAGTAGAGCACCTATTTGTCTGCTTTCAATATATTTGTTTTTACTATTCTTTGACTAACTTATTAACGAACTAAAATAAAAAAACATCATGAAACCAAAATAACTCCAACATATCATAAAGTTCTCAAAATAAATGCCAGTATCATCTAAATTAGATAACGTGGATTTTTTGCGAATAATGCCAACTCATTTGAAATTTAGTTTAATTAAGCTGAAAATAGATTTGCGTGCGAGCACAAAATTTGGGTTAAAAATTTAGAATAACGACTACGGATAGTGCTGAATTAAAAATTCAACGAATCATTGCGAAATATCATCAAGTGAAAACTATTGCGATGTGTTACAGATGATGTACCATGTTAAAGTTATTATAGAATATTGTCATGAACAATGACGTCACGTTGCGGTAGCTCTGTCTGTGGCAGCAGCTTGTGGTGGGTCAACGTTCGACGCCCGTCCTGTCAGGATGTCGTTAATTCCCGCCACGCGTCACTACCTATTCTCCAATTACATTTAATCCGATTCAATAATTTTAAGTTCTAATATTAATTTTTATAATGCTCATTGCGCATACTTTAGAATTACGATTAATTCCCAAAAATTGCAACTGAGATCTCTTTGATCTCAATTTGTCAATTACTGCAATCCTGCATAGATCTTCTACATTACAGACAATCGTTCTGTCTCAAAATTCTTCGAGTAGAGTTTCCTAAAACTAAATCAGCAATTAGTTCATGACTGCTACAATAGTTACAATTCTTAACTTGGAAATCAGATGTCAAAACAAAAGAGACCAACTTGTGCACGCTAACCACTTGACTATGAAATACATGAAGCAACTTTTGTAAAAGTTTGTGTGAATTCATACTTTGATTGATATAAATGTGGAGCATCTAATAATAATCGCAACAGTCACGAATTAGTCAGATGTTTAATAAACGAAAATACCGACAATGTTTTACGAATGAATGCTGACCATTACTGTGCCAGATAATAGACGTGGACTCTATGATGTAGCTTTCATAAACATTCAAAAGATTTGAGAAAAGAAAACAGTTTGTAAAACGCTGTAAATTGAAATAATTGGTAATTTGCCTCTCCAATGGCATTGCAAGTGGAATTGTATCGTATTAGCTTCCGCCCACTAAACTATTTCCTGAGATAACACTTTAATATTACAACGATGATTGCATATTTGGAAGGAGGTAAAACGACTAGACAATATTTTATTTCATAATCATATTGAATTCTCAATAATTTTGTTAACATACTAATGTCCATATTACCCATAGATTATAATCTAATCAGTTTATTTATTTGCCCGTTGTCTCAATTAACATGGTACTTAATAAGCTTTTCGAAGCCTTATGTACATATTAACCACTATCAGGTGTGTGCTAGTACAAAAACAAATACGCAGCTCACCATTAGCATATGCAAATAAATATTACATAACAGACCTGCTGTTGATTCTCTACTCATATACACATCAATTAAATGATAAAAAATATGATAGTGAATGAGGAAAACTGGATATTTAAAGATAAAAATACCTCTATCACGTGTTTGAATTAATTCTAATTTTATCTGCGATGTATCGAATTAAATTGTATTCTATTAACAAGACCGACCTACATTCGTATGGAAATGCATATTACCGTTCAACTGTGGTTGGGAAAAACCCATTACTCATGAGCATAAAAAGATTAAATAAAAAGTTGAGCTCGAGGATTGAATGCGTTTTCGAGGGTTGCCTTTTGTATGACTTTAAAAAGCACGCTATTTAGTTCGCGTTTATAATGTCTTTTATGTTTAAGTTTCCTCAAGGCTGTGAATGTAAAATACGGCCTTTTTTTGCTATTTTACCAGATCAAGTTAATAGATCGTATATAAAGTTCTACAATTAAGTCAGTGAGCTTTAAGCTCTGTGAAGTCTTTGTGAAAGATTCGCTCGATTCGTCACAGCACAGTGTCTAAAAACAACGACCCAGAAATTGCTGGATGTATTTGACAGCCGTTGTAAACATTTTGCATTATGTGTACGTACGTATTTAGTTTCTTACGTAATGAGATCACAATTTTAATTGCTGTAAGAATTTAAATGCTTCTAGTCTTGCTCATTGTTATTTTTGATGAAGGTCTGTGCAGATTTCTACGCCCTCCGACCAAGGCTTCTCTACTCAACAGTTGTATGAAAAAGATGTAAGCACTGACCTATGACATTATTGTTTTGATGGTGGTGATGCGCGGCGGCGGCAGCGGCGACGGCGGCCGCCATGGCTGCCTGCTGATGCTGCTGCTGCAGCTGCGACGCGAGCTGAGCCTGCAGCGCCGCGTGCATGCCCACCAGCCGGTCCTGGGCCGCTTGAGCAGCGCTCACCTCGCTCCGCGCCTCCTCAGCGCCGCTCGGTGGAGACAGTGGTTCATCTGAAAGAAAGGAAACATTAATATCGTCCGAGAATAACACAGTTCGATGTATGGTATCAGGATCTTAGGTCTATCATAACTATTAAGGTAATCTGTGGTTCTATATGAATAATTTGTTAAGTGTGTTGTAGGTCATCATCATGCCTAGAAATTCCAATATGTTAAATTATAGAATTAATTTAAATTTTAGGGCAGCTTTATAAAAACCTCCTTTAGTTTTGGCCATATTAACAGAAACGTTTTATGTCTAATTAAGTGTTTGCTTAGAGCAATGTACCTTAACGTACGTGTGCAAACTGCAAATCAGAATACTTCTCACGCTCTTTGAAAACAATAATGAACAAATTAACACTATCTAGAATCTAATTATAGTTCATTATGCAACTGATAATCCAATCAAGTGTGGAAATTTACCATCTTTCGCTATAGATAAGAAAATCATGACTTGTGTTAACTGTGGAAATTTTTATTCATTCAAAAAACTTATAAAAAGTTAACTGCGCTGCCCAATGAATCACATCTGTTGTAATAAGACAGCTATTGTCGCCTACGAGCGCGTGTGAATGGTATTGAGAATGGGCTCTCTTTACATTCGGATGTCAACGAACCAATTTAATCAGATTGCTTCACGATCCAATACTTTGGTCTCCACAACTTTGTGATACATGACACCATCAGTAGTAAAACGATCGATAAGCGAAGATAAGCGTTTGGTAATTTAATATCACATTATTTATCGCTGTAATCGGTCCGGACGTTAAGTACATCCAAATAAAACGTGTTCTTCACAAAAAGAGGAGTTCCGTATGAAAAATTAATTGCAAGATAATTATGAGTTCAGGTATCTCTCTACTCATTATCTCAGTAAAATCCACACAAGAAGTCTGTATATTTTTATGTTTCGGTTAACATTATTTTAAACACAGGTAGCGTACTCGTTTATTACACTAATTAGACATAATTATTATCTACTGTTACTTTATGTAAATACAACTTAGTTAAAGTACTAATGCTATAAATAATATGCACTTATCAAATGTCTGTTGATAAAGATACTGTATCATTAAATGACTACCTATGTGGAAATTTTTAATTGAAATCATGTCTGAAGTATACAATTTTCAATATTTTATAATAAATAAGGCACTTTATGTACTCCATTTCTAGGGAATAATTCCAATCTTATGAGTATCGACATATTTATGTAATTATCACAGTAAATCTTTTGTTTTCCCTATGCCAGTGGGTTTTCTTACAACTACAATTTACAATAAGGAAAAGTCTTCAAAAGGAATTTATGAGACAAACATCGGTCCTTACAGCTGACAATAAAGTAATAATGATTTTGATAAACACGTTAAGTAATGCTTTATCGATTGTTATCAAATAGTTTGTCTACTAATATTAGGTAGGTATTTATTTGCAATATTAGCCAATTTATTAAACAAAGTTATGAACTTTAAACAGGACCTCACTTTACCAAATACATAAATATTATGAAGTCCTACTGCTTATAAAATTATGAAGTACTAGCTGTTTCCCGCGGATTCACCCGCATCCCGTGAGAACTTCCCATACTCAGAAAAAATTGCCTATAAATACTCAGGGATAGTCTAGCTTCCCAACAGTGAAATCATTTTTCAATTTGGTTTAGTACTTTCGGAGAATTTAGGGTAAACAAATATAAATATTTTCTTTTTATTATATTAGTATAGATAGATGGATAGATAAGTAACTCACCGACTTCGGGAACAGGCGTGACCGGGCTCTCTGGCAAGAGGATACCTTTTTGCACCAGCTCATCTCTATTCGCTCGGACGGATATCTTCCTCTCTAAGGCTGCAAATAGAAACATATTATTGTATATTTTATGATATAATATAATATAAAATTAACTAATAGGCACATTTATTTTTAATTCTTTTTGAAATTCAAAAGAGATATAGAACCTGTATTAAAAATCCACTATATTCGACCCTTGAACATTGCAGCATGTTACTGGCCAGAGTTTAACCAATTTAAAAATTGCGAGTGAGATTCTCAATGTTGTCAATTTCCTAAAACATGGTACTATCCGTTTCAACATTTAACAACTGATGTAATCAATACTAATAGCTAGGTTTTCAGTCTTCACATGCTTGTCGAATAGTCCTACCACAGGTTCTTAAGAAACGTCAAAGCAATTATTTGCACGGTTTCATAGAGTTGGCCTCATAGAGAAGCACTCTGTGAGAAGAACCTCTCGCTTGTTTGCCAAATCGCATAAGTGTTTAATAGTAAATGTTATCTCCAATGCGATCATAGAGAACCGCAAGCGAGAGTTTATTGTGTATATCGATAAAACAGAAAGTGTTTAAATTCCACAGCTTCACGTGTACATGAATCATGTCCGGCTCCGATATCATGATGGCCATGTATCACATCGCTGTAGATAACGAACAAAAACAGTTAATAGTTAACTCACTTCTAGATGCAGCTTCGAACTTTTCTGATTTCTTTTTCCGTTTCCACTTCCATGGTTTGAATAATCTACCAAAAGCCGAGAACTTGGACTTGGTTCGTTCAGCCGGAGGCGTGCGCGCGCCCGACCCCAGACTGTTCGTGCGTACCGCAGAACCATTTTGTTTCTTTGCTGCAACAAAAAAACACATAATGTCAATCAAACTGGAAACTCTTGAATCATCTTAAGCCTTATTGTTACTTTGTAGCTTTACAATTTAAAAACACCGGACAATAAGACCGTTCTTAAAATATGGATATATATTGTAGCGCCGAGCATTCAAAATAACTTTGTAGTGTCATTAAACTTTTAGTATGAATTATATTAGTGTGATTTCTGTCTAATATTAAAGACCTCAATATTTTCTGCTTGTTCTGTGAATCAACGGGCCTGTTCTCTCAGGCAACATTTTACATGACTTATAATGGTATCCAGTAAGATGTAATGACGAAATAGAGGTCAAAAAACCATAAGCTGAGAGGAAAAAGAAGGTACCTGCCTTTTTGTACATCGTTGATACAACATAGGTAGGTACTCGTAAGATCGGTACAAATAGTACTCACACATTCATGATACATCCACACAATCAATGGCCCCATTATGTCGAGAGTCTATTGTTATGAACTGTCCGCGCCTATCACAACACAATACGAAGGAGAACTAAGTATACCTATAAAAGAGAAATTTTCCCGTCGCTGCCAAGACCACAAATCTATACATTTAGTAGCATTGTACTTCAGTTGCATGTATCAATTCATATGGAGTTGATTAATGCTACAATGAAGAACAAGTCACATTATGTGTACAAAGGTGGTACCTATTGGCGAGAAAGTCTTAAAGCGTTTATATGCATAATCCTATATGATGAGAATAATCACGAAACAGGATAGGATGATCACGAGAAAGGCAGGACTTACAAGGTATGCATAACAAACTATAGGAACCAGTCATTGATATGCTGCTGGCGTCTGAAGTGCCGAGTCGAAATAACTTCAACTTCAATTTTCCAAGAAATACACTACAAAAACTCGTACGGAATAAGATGATCACTTGGGAAAGTATTATCTGGCAACAATGTCGGGGGCAATTTTTAAATACATTAATAGGACAATAGTGATGTACCTGCTTAGGTTAATTATTTTAAAACAATTTAAGATAATTGAAAACCATCAGGGAAATAAATTTTGCTGTTATTGGCTTTGCATCTATGTACCTTATCTGCAGTAATAGCGCGCAGTGCGTTCTCTACATTTGTGGGGCTTCAGAACGTAATGTTACGTTTGTATTCCTTGTGAAACAAAGTTTGCTTGTATCGAAACAATTAATGCTCAAAAATTCAATTCATTTACAATTATTACATTATTTACTAAGGCGTCAAATATTGTTGTTTGACAAAAAAATCACGTCATCAACTATTTCCTCCGGTAATGTTAACATATAAAACTTGTTGTATGTTCAAGATAAAATGTATGAATATAACCTTAGTGCGACTTGACAATCTACAAATATTTGTCGAAGAATTCGGGTCCATGATAAGAGACAATTCATTTTTCAACGCTTCCATTACCTTATCAACAAAGAAAACAAATTATCTGCGTAAGTAGACTTACTGTACAGCTCTATCCTCAAATATTTTTAACTTATCAGGTATGAAACTTTGAATACGAAAAATTAAATAGATGCAAATTATTTATTACCATAAATCGCACGTGCAAATTCTACCTTAAAAGTACACATGCCCCTGATTTGTATTTTTAGTGCACATAATTCGAAAGTTTCCATAAGAAGACGAACACACGACGATTTAGCTTCATAAGTTATTTATAGGCTGCTACGGATATTCCAGTCCGAAATAGTTTATTTGATAAGATAATTGGAATAATTTACAAATGAATCATCTATGCCGTTTAGAAATGACGCGCAATACTGAGCGGGTAGGATTTTTTTTGTTCGAGTAGAGCTCCGCATACGATCGCATACTATACGGAAATAATACCTAGGTACTTATGATTTTATTTACTATATATTTATTATTTACGATCTATGAAAACAATAAGGGCAGTATAACTTAATAGTTCATTTCATGGCAATTTACATATCAGATAGAGAATAAAGTGAGCAGATAAGAATCTTATCCATGGTAGAATGGCAACATGAATGCAAGATTTTAAATATATGACCATAGAATCTAGCAATTACATCAACAAGAACTAAAAAGATAGTGCAAAACAATTAAAACATCGTGGTGTGATTTTAGAGAAGAAACTCGACATTTTACTTAACGCCGCGTTAGAATTAGCTAAATGAAAATATTTGTGACACTAAAATACGTTTATTACTACTTTTGTGTATCTTCGGATAAACACAAATACAAGACCAATCAAAACAACAAACGAAGATGGGTGTGATGAGAGTAACGTTTAATTTGCTGAACATGAGTCACCAATTCGTGACGGTGTGACTCGCCCACAACAATTGCCAAAGCCCACCAACGCACCTTACGTCCTCACTTCTCACCTTGCTACATGATTTGAGGTCCTTACCTTCTAAGACCTCGACATTATTAATTATAGATTATAGAGATTACTGTGACGGGTTTTGACAATCACATCGAAACATTGCCAGCATTCATAAGAACACGCACTTGACAGTTGAACATGAACAGGTAGTACTTGAATCAAAGCGTGAAGTGATAGATAGGATTTTGCAACGAGGTGCGATATTAAATAAACAGTCGTTCTAGGAATAGGTTAAAATTAAACCCTTATTACTGGGCTCAGGCTCATAAAGCGTACAATCAAGTATAACAACATTTTAATCTAGTGCTAACGGAAGTCAGCACTAAAACGCGCTTGATATTTGACGAATGATTTAAATGATTATTGCAAAATAAATACAGATAGAGTACCATAATAAAGTTATGTTGTAACTACGAAGGGACGGTTTAGTAAAAAATACCGTTATATCATCTGAATTCTAAATAGAAACGCATTCTGTGTGCCCTCTGGACCATAAAGCATTGCTTTAATTGTCATTTGCTACATTCATTTTATAATGAACACTCTCTATGTTGACAACAATAATGGATCTTTTGATACAAAATGCTCATTATTGAGAGTCTCTCAATGTATTCGTTCTTCGTTGACTTGTATCTACATTGTTAAAACTATTCATAATCGATGTATAGTATTATGAACGTTGAGTTAAACAAGAGATCGGAGGTTTTTAATGTTATGACTTATTTGTTTTGACTGTTACGTCGACGAATTCATAATCTAAAAATATACAAGCCCTTATAAGTTAAGTCAGTACAAATCTATTAGCTAACGCTTAATAAACCGATTAATTTATATTAGCCAGTAGCTACGTGTATATAAAGTTATGGTCGTGGGACAATCAGGGAGTGTTCAAACATCATTCAATTATACTTGCAATGATTCAACAGCTCCTTTGCGTAACGAATACCATAGTTAATATGCTTCTCGAGTGTCACCTGCGGTAACAAAGGCACATTCGTGTATACCTGTAGTACGCTGCATGCGAACATATCGGTGTACTCATAAGTTATGATTAATGCTATTATAGGCACATCGTTATTAAAATGTGTGTACCTATATGAGAAAGTGTCTGCAGTGCAATGATACTCAGTGACCCTTTGATTAGAAATGTCACTCACTAAATAAAACAATATCCTTTCAGGATTGTTTATAATTTAACAATGTACTGTGTAGTGTGTACTTCTACCCAGTCCTGATAATTGGGTTTAAAATATTGTTACTGTGTGTTCATGAGCAAATGAATGTCAACGTTGACTTCAATTAGCGGCGGCCAATCAGCGGGCACGTAGCATGTCCTGTGTTCAGAATCAATGTTTGTATCTTTTAAATCGAATCCTATGGGTTTTACAGTTATGTCTTTTGTTGGTTTACGCAGCGTAGGTACTGTAATATTTCAACATTTGTACTCGTAAAAATTGGTAAATGATTGCCTAAAATAAATTTAGTTGTGTCAAGCGAATATTTAAAGCTCGGCAATACTGAGCCTATTTTGGCAAATGGTTATGCGAAAAGAAAAATTCTGACATCATCGACTATGAATAATACAACGGAGATAATCACTTATACACCAACATACGTATATAGCTATATATACAGGTATAGTGATACATGACATGTAACAGTAACAATAATTAAATATGATAGAAATAGTGAACAAGTTGGACACAAAAAACTGGCTACACATTGACACAAACATTGGCGTAGGATGCCATTGTGTGATTTCGGGGATGTCTACCTGCTGACTGCTTGCTCAAACAGCTTTCTGTTTGTGGTCAAAGCATTATTTTTAGGCAGTAAGTTTTTTTTATACCAAGATATCCTTCCTTGAAACTTTTGTGGATAATAAGGATATCAGCTTCTCTATTCTCAGCTTAATGTATATTTTAAAATAAGAGGAACACTTTTCGGTAACTCTGTTATCAGTGGACTGAAGTTTCCTAATACACGGAAAGACGATACAAAATAGATCTTTAAAAAATCTTGACGTAGGTAGAACTTCACTTTCAATAAGCGCCCCATGTAGATTATTATACGCTATGAGAAAACGTGAGTAAAATCAGACTCCCATCAGCTTGAGCCTCTTTTGTTCAAACAAGCGTATAAAACCAAGCATCTACGAAGAAACAAGTTGTTTAAAATGGCATTAATTAGCATTTTCACATAGTAATTGTACAATAACTACGTAGTTTACAATATGTCTACAGTGTTCTGCCTATCGATTACAACTGAATCATTTGTTGTTCTAATAAATATTAAAAACAATAGTTTTGTTATTGCACCAAGTTGTATACAATTGAAGTTGGGACCTTTACAACGCTTTATTGGCAAGCTAGACCTTCGTGCTAGCCTTTGCGACATGATTAAATTAAGGTTAATTTCGACGTCTCTACCATTATTCGATCATGTCAGAGAAATTGTAATTCTGGCGCAAATACGTATCGTATCTCTCATTTAAGGGGTTGCATGGTTCAATAATATAGAACAGTTTCGGGTTTTAGAAGTAATATTTACGTTTTCTAATTGACTTAAACGAATCCCTTGCTTTATATTAAATTAGATACCTGTCTCTATAAAGGACTTGGAAATATATTATACCTAATGACACGCAAGTGGTAATGAAAAATAGCCAGACATTGTCGGGTGTCGTGACTCGTGACTAACCCAAACCACTCCTGCAGGTAGCGTGATGCCAATAATAATATCATTCATTGTTCCCAGTTAAAACACCTTGCTACATTATACTGGTTCAAAATGAGTGTAATGATAATGATTATATTTCGGTCATATAGCTTTTGAGGGATGAATCAAGGCCCTTACAAAATGCTGGATGGGATTACAAAATATAAATATCCTGTAGCATTCAATAAATCGGTATAGTTTTTGGACAACTGTTGATTCACTTATGGTAGGTAACTATTCTTAGTATTTAAATAAATGATGAATGAAACATATTTTCTATAATATAATACATAATGAGCCCACGTGAGAAGTGGAATCCTAGGTAGATACTATAGATAAAAACACACAAGTGCAGCCATAGTTCTATAACAACCACATACAACGATGGCATTATAATATAGGTAGTACCATGCGCAGTTTTTTTTTAATAAAACCTATACGTTACAATTAAACAGTGTAAGAGGACAATCTACGTTATGTACGTAGTTTTAATTTCGCAAAGCTATTGTTAGGAATGTGGCTGGGCGTAAAGAGACAAAAGGGAAGGGGAACTGACCGGCAACTGCTGCAACCTCCTTTGCCCCGACATGTAAGAAATCAGTAAGAGATAAAGAGCTCGCAATCAGTTGCCTGCGCTCCTGAAAATCAAGTTGGTCGAGGCTATTGGTCCTAGTCCCGCGCACCGCCTGGACGGGCGCGCTCAGCGACATGTCAACTACGCGTCGCCATGTCGTACAGACGACATCTTCACCATTGTAATAACACCAATTACACTGTCAATGAGCACTAAACAAAGGCACACTAGATGTGAAACCGACGCGAACAACGCCGATCACGACGTTTTCATAACGAAATGCCTGCGTCGCTACAGACGCTCAACGGCAAACTGGCGTGCGGGCGGCCGGTAGCGCGGGGCAGAGTGGGGGCCCGGCTGCCTGCCTCTGTCCCTCCTGCATGTTGCAATGCACTCAGCTCGCCTCTCCGGGCTGTAGTCGCGAGACGAGGCGCGAGTATCAGCCGCGCCGTCACGTCACTCAACATAAGACACAACCGGCCTACAACTAAGTACGGTATGTTCGCATCGTGGCGGCAGCGGCGGCAGGTCCGCCGGAATTACGATCGTTTTGCTCTATTTGTATTGAAACATTTGTACGCAGACACTGTCTACTTCGATTAATATGATCTCTGTTTGGTATACACGTTATAAGAGGCAGACATTACGTGTTATACAGGGCAAACTATCTGAATGAGACTACTAATGAACAGTAGAGTCACCAGTTCAAGGTCATGTGCACATGACCAAATGGGATAGATTTGATTGTGTGTAATATGTGGAAGAAGACTTAACTTTTTTATAGTGTGATATTATCATCCACTTTGCCAATGGAAACGCTAACACAAAACCAAATATTCTGGACATACATCGAATCCCCTATTTTTAAACGCAACGGTTTCCAGTTCGATTTCTAATTGCATTTAATTTGCCGATCTTAACCATTTTATAGGACGTGTAAACAGCGAATGGGAATACTCGTACTCGCAACTTTCCACGTTTAATGATGTTGTCGTTAAAGGTACGAAAGCTTAAGGAACTCGGTGCGAATAGGGTTAGGGTACGATAACACATCTTCAATGCGGTAGTAAAACTGCGGTCATTCCAAGTCACGAATGATGAGATGAGCACAAGACGGTCTGGCACTCGAGCCATGCTAGAGCTACTACAGTCAGTCACAAAAAGCCGTTGACCTACAACAGCGCTTGTTAAGAGATGCTAAAGAGATGAATAACCTAAGACAGTACTTTTCCCTTTCTTATATCGCTCACCTAGTAGTATAATGGCACATTTACAAAAAAAGCGAAATTGGGTTTTTACGGCCTTAGTGTTTAAAAGTGTATAATTTATAAAGTGGTAAAACGGCACGGCGTTAGTTGTTAAAACCATAAAATATAAGATAAAATATAAAATGAAGTCATAACCTCGTTTCAAACGTTTGCAAAATCTTTGACCCTCGTTTCTGTAAAATAAGAAAAAAATAGATGTGTCATTATACTGCTATAAATAGGTGAGCGATATGTATAATGCAATTCTCGAAAGATGACTTGATTATCTAAAAAGGACATGAAAAAGAAAGGAATGGAAGTGGAAATCATACTGCACGACACCACGAACTTTGACATAAGGCAGGAAGAAGACTGTTTTTGTTTATGTAAGTACTCGCATCAAAATACCATTAAGTGATTAATAATGACCCACAACCTAGAAGACTGTAAAAAATTATGATCGCTTATGAAGGTCAATTTGCCAATTTTTACAGTGAATTGCGTGACTCGACATAACTGAGGTACTTTTTATAATTAAAGTCAAGGGGTGAGTGTCGGCCGACTCGTCTTACTTTGGGGAGCTTTTATGCGCCTATTAACGCTCCATATGATTGGCGAAATGATTCACCCTGTCCAGTTGCAAAAATAGCAGATATTATTAATCATTATATTTGAGATAAAAATTAGAGACGGGATTTGATTTAAAAAAACGATGAATTTAGCACCCCAGACCTAAGACAGAAGACAAATTAAAAATGTTATATAGAAAGATAAAAGGGGTTAAAGAGTGCGTTCAACATCGACTGTGTCATTGGAACAAACTTATTGGTTAGGAACTAGTCACGCAATATATGTCATGTCGCAATGCATAATATCGTGATATACCTATATAACTCTATTGCAGAGTTCATTAAAGTAAAACAACATTAATTAATTTGTGTATCAAGTAATTAATATGTAGTTTATCAGTATCCAGGCATAAATTAACAGTAAACAGATGTTCAAGTTTTACTGAATAGCAATTTTTTCTGTGACACTTGTGACAGTCCACAAAAACAAAACTTGTACTTGTTGGACATTAACATAACCTTTGGTGGAACAAGCATTTCGCAGGCCACTTTCGCTATCAAAAAGTTGACCCATGACCATTCAGCACCATTAGTCAATCAAATTACTATTTTAAATTAGCACAATTTCGTGAACTTTAATTGACACAATTATTGTTGCAGTCATGGAAAATTATAAGGTACCTATTCTAGCATTGGTGGCTTTAAAGATAAAACGCTTTCAATAATGCAATATATTTTTGCCCATACCTCAATTGATACACCTAAACGCATGTCATTCTAGCTAGAGTGATTTTATCCTCTTTCATGGTCATATAAATGGATGCAAGCGTGCCTATGCACGGTGAGAGAGAGCATACTGCTTAGCCAGTTATAGCTCACCCGCATGGTTGCAAACCACATACATGCTGAAGGAAACACATATAATTTTCAATTATATTTGTCTCGTCAAAGTTACTTCATATATGTATGATGAAGGCAGCAAACATACCACATCAATTATATAAAAAATATTTCATCCTCTACCATACTACGGCATCTAAACCCTGCATTCTATAAATGACTCCAGTCCTGAACAGCTTTATAACCCACACCTCCAGTCTGCTTCGACTTTCAGTAGGTATCTCGGTTACTAATTCAAGGCGATGGCGAATTAAATGGGACAATCAAACACAGAATAAAAGAGTTGAAGTAGAGGGAACAATTTGTGACCTATGACTATGGTCAGAATTGCTGTCTTGTCAGGTTCCGAGTTGTGACCCACAAAGATGATGAAGATCATATGTATTATTGTTGGAAGGTTTGCACGTCCCTAGATATCGCACGTGGATATAGAGGTAGAGGAAGGCGACAACCAAAGAAACGATGGAAGGATTATGTGAAAGTCGATGTGGCTAGAAATAACGTTAATCGTGATATGACGGCAGATGAAGAGTACGGAGGAAGAAAACATGATGCGCCGACCCCAAATAAAATTCGGAAATAAGAATGGGAGGATGACACATTCTATGAGTGGCCAGTCAACTAACCGAAAAATAGATGTAACAATCTTATTTAATCCCAAGATCGTATTTGTTGTAAACACAGTTAATCTAATCATTCCCTAAGGTAGACTGTAGCTTATCGTAACGGACGGGTACAAATGCTGCAACTAACTCTAATGCAAACTTAAGATAGACGTTAATGGAATACAGTAGATGCGGCATACTGGAATAGAAACTACATAAAGTAGTATTAACACTGATCCCAGATGTTTTGATTGTTAATAATCTATGAAGTTATCTTCACTTACATGTAAACAAACAGAAACAAATAATGTGATGTACTAAAAGAGGTAAGTAATGTGACTTACAGTAAACTTCATCTATAATTTCAGAATCACTGCTTGTGTCATCGTCTACGGGCCTGTGCCTCGTTTTAAACTTTTGATGTCTAACATCCATATTGTCATGCTGTCGCTCACAGTACACTCAGCTGTCCACTGCCGATACACACACCAAATATTAACATCTTACAATACACTCTGATATCCTAGTGCTACACAGTTTTAAATAACACTTAGGGTGCGTCCACATCTGGCGAATGCGCCGCGAATGCGCAGCACGCGAGCCGATCGCGAGCTGTCCGCGAGCTGCGCGCGTGCAGTCACTGCAATAGTTCGGTGCGCCTCTTTAGCGCAACTCACGCAAGGCTCGTATAGAGCGCGCGAGCGGCGCGCGAGCGGCGCGCGATCTGCGCGCAATCAGTTCTCGCCCTTACAGTTCCGTATATTGGCTCAGTACTATCGAAGATGGCAGACGTCGCGCGCCGCCTGCGCGCCGCTCGCGTGCGGCGTTTAGGTCGCGCGCGAGCTGCGCGCGGGCGGCGCAGAAGCGGCGCACGAACAAAAATGCACGCGCGCAGCTCGCGAACAGCTCGCGATCGGCTCGCGTGCTGCGCATTCGCGGCGCATTCGCCAGATGTGGACGCACCCTAAGACAGAACGCGTTGAATTCTGAGATTAGATAGCAATTGATATCATCAACTTATCAAAATGTTTTTCTATTGGTGCTTGATCGCGTTGATTTCGTCACAATAAATAGCAATCAACTTAGTTACAAGGTCAACCAAAAAGGTATAACTTCTTATTAAAAAATATAAGCGTGTTAAAAAGCGAAACAAAATAGGCATATGGATAAAGGACGATGTTTCAAACGTAAAGCGAAACCTGAAAACCCAGTGCTTTAGCACTATAGATCAGGCAAAAGTTGTAATACTTAACAACACTGGCAGACGCGGATTGTAAACCTACTGTTCTACTTATACATGTATGATTATACAATTACACGCAAAATACTCGTTTTTTTATATAAAAATGTGTTACACATACCTATGTACATTTTACCACGAAAATAATCAGTATCGGCGTAGTATAAAAATATAAAAAAAACAAGCCTGAATGAACACAGAGTTCGCTTTTGATGATGGGCTCGGTCACATTAAGCGTGTGGTGTAGTCCCTTTTTTATTAATAGATGTCTATTGCCCTAGAAAATAAGCCAACCATATTTTCATGCTAGAAACCTATGTAGCGTTAAATGCAAGCAGTGAAGCTTAACAAATACATAATGTGTTAAGTACTTGTTTGTATGTGTAAAACCTGATTCTACTATTTAACGTACTAGTAAATCATAACATAACATTTTAGGTGTAAGGGTGTAATATATTTCAATGGAATTCACAATAAATACCTAATACAAATAGTGGTAAAAGCTGTGATCTACAATATCGATTACCTAGACATAACTCTAGGACAGTCCAACGCCGTTTATTCATCGACAACGATATTTTGTAAAGCTTAATGGATACCTTCCTCATTCACACAAATGCAGAAAGGTACATTTGATCTGTTTGCTGGGAATATTAGGCAGGCAACAATGTTAGGAAATCACGTTTAATTAAATAAGTATACTAATAAACAAATCCCTTGGGGCAATATTATCGGAAAGAGAGGGCACTCTCACCTCTAGTGTACACAGGAAAATCGCCATCGGATCGACTGTGAGTAAGCATGGGTCCGTAGCACCGCCACGGCGGCGGCGGTCGGTCGCGCAGCGCCCGTGGACCCTCCACGGCCGTTCACCTATGCCAGCCCATCAGCACAATAAACACGGCACACGGGCCTACATGTACGTAGCACTCTCTCCGCCAGGCGTCCAGCTCACAGAACTCACATCAACTCACCGATGGCGGCGCCACATAGACGGCGAGACCGAGCGGAGGCTGCGCGGCGCATCTCCCGCGCGCATCCCTCACCCTTTCTGTTTCTCTAAGCCCGCCACCCGTCCCCGCCGCCACGCAGCCCACCCTCCCCCATGCAAACACGTGTACTGTGTTAACGTGATTTCTTTCTACATATGTTGTAAACGCCCAATAATATGGAATATATTTTATTACATTTGCATATATGTATACTAATCTCCTAAAATAATCTAGTATTTCGGTTATTATATTTTCGCTGACGTGTAAATGATGGCAATGATATTTAATGATAATTCATTACGATTTTTTGTATTAATTATCAAGAAACCCTTTTTATCATAAGACGCGACATACAAATATCAGATTGTTCAGTTGGATACTTATCCTAAAAAGTTAAAAAATAACTAAGAAAGCCAAACAAACTTCTTCAACTTTGACACTCAATTATTGTATTAGAAACCCTAAGAATATAAAAGGTTTTCTTTTCCATACATTTGCCTATAGACAGCACACTTTAGTACATGCATTGCAACAAAAAGAAAACTGATGAGTGAAAAATATTTAAGCAAAAGCAATAGCTTTTTATGAGTAAATAAATGTAAAAGTGCTAATACTTATACTGCTTCATTTTTATACAAATATCCACTAGAAACAAAGTCAACCACATCATCACCTTGCTTACCGTTTCCTAGTCACAGGCCTGTATGTATATGTATCTATACATATAATAAAATGATAGGAAAGTCAAAACTGTACATTAAATATTTTTTTAAAAGAATACTTGGGGGGTGATTCATAATCGATTCTGAACCCAAATATGTAGTTTTTAGAATTTTTCCGGATAAACTCAAAAAGTACTGCATGGATTTAAATCAAATTTTGCATGACTATTACCTGGAGGGCCGGTCCAACACATAGGCTATATATTATCACGCTATCACCTACAGGGGTTGAGCAATGAACGATTAAATAAACGAAATTGGAAATTCTATATTGCCCACGCAGACGAAGTCGCGGGCAACAGCTAGTAATGTATATTATTGTGGGCCAAGCATTCAGCATGCACAATGTGAGAGCTGGAAGACCTTCACATTTGCCCAGCCCTGTGCTAAGTCTGCAGAAATCGGATCCACTAATCGCGATTTCTTCACACAGTATAGCTTAACCTGTACAGGACAATCCATATCTGTGTGCAGTGTTTTACCCCATTACACAACATTTATTTAGTTGGACAAAAATCTTGTACTCACTTATGTCACCATTAGCTGTTGCTGAATCAAAGGGAATAGATAAATGTCGACCACCTTTTCCCACAGGATGCACACCCAGATTTGATTTGTCCTCGTTGTCACCTAAGCAAAATATATAAATAAAGCTTTTATGTACAAATACAAGATTTAAAAATAAGCAAATAATTTCAATATAAAGGCATAGCTTATGAAAGAACAGTGTAAGGGTAAACAGAATAAAAGTCTGTTGATAAAAAATCAAATCTGTTTATTGAATAACTAACTTTGTCATTTCATTAATTCATACAAGCTACATTATAATATTTATAATAAATTGTTTAAATTTAAATTATAACATTCCACAGTGGATTATCAATGTAAGAAATATAATCTGAATAATCCATATAGTCATGCATGCTTCCAGCTCCACAGTTTTGAGTTCTTAATTTCTTGTCTTGTTCCACAACATAAAGTTGCTTATACAACTCCTTCCAGTTTCCGACTTCCGCTTCAGAATTACATTCAAAGTCTCTTTTACACAAGGAGTACCATAGGCTGTCAATTTCAAGTACAGCTTTCAGCCTTCTGCTTGTTTTACATAAATTAAGGATATCCACAACAGAGAGGTCTTGCATAATTTTAAATATTACTTCCTCAGGAAGCCCAATTAAACTTGCACTAGGATATCCATGGTGACTTAGTATTCTGCTCTTGATAGCAGTCACAGTTTTATTTTTAAAAGTTGTTGAGAAATGCTTTAGGTCTCGAAAAATCATAGGAATAGAAGTAGCTTGAGGTGAAACCACATATCTGCTGATGGGTAAACAGATAGAATAAGTTTCAAAGTTAAGCTCATTAGCCACTAAATTTACTAATACAGTAGCTCCCAGTGGAATCATGATTAGTTTCAATGTGATATTTTTAAATCCAGACAATATAAACGTAGTTTCGTATGTTCCTGAGGGCAATTTCCATTTGGATAACTGTACAATATCAAAGGATTTAATGAGATCTATCACCTCCATGTTGCAATTCACAAGCAAAAATCCATTCTCTATCATCAATACAACAATCAAAACAAATAAAAAGTCCTTTTGTACGGAATCAAATGTTTTGCTCTCCGCCAAAATTCGATTTACAAGTTCATGGAGCAAGGGTGCTACCTTTTCAGTTGTACTTTCTTCTAATGTGGTGTCCATGTTACGTTTGAACTGTTTATGACATAGATTTAAGTTTTGCTCACAATAATGGTGAAAAGTACAGGACATATAACAAATTTGGACAAGCTATTGTATCAATTACAAATAACTTTAGTGGAAGTAACTAAACTTTACTGCATGATTGTTTACATAAAATGAAATGTCATTGTCCAAATGTCTAAATTCGTTCAAACAATGACATGACTAAGTGCGTTTACGAAGACAGCTGTAACTTGACCAGTCTTGATATTTTTGTTTTATTTTTTGTGTAGTTCATAATACAAATTATTTAATTGATCATGTTTTAGATAAAGGCATGTTTACACCGCATTTTTTAAGTAATTTTTACTAAGTGCTTTTTCTTTCATAATCAGCATTTTGTATGAATGCTCTGTCCGTTGCGTTATTATACCTAATCTCAAAATTAGTCTTGGAGACTTTTTGTCAAGATTTCCAGTACCAAGAACTTTTTCAACAAACTTTTTGCCAAGAGTCTTAGTCAAGTTTTTTGTCTGACTACTTGTTAATATGTATTATTTGAAAAAAATGTGAACGTTAAGAGACAATTATACAAACTAATGTATTATTTTGACCCATTTACCACTAAAACTTATACTGCGCGCACTCAGCTGAATGCGGACTTTTTCAAAAGTGCAGATTGTGTCAAGTGATATTTTGTTATAATCTTGTTTTTTTGTTTTTTTATCGCACTTGTTAGTGATCCTAAGTTGTCTGTTACTTTTTCAGTTTCTACCCATGAGAATCTATAATTGGCTTACTATATCATATAGAATTGTTATCCCTTTGTTACAGCTGTTGATTCTCCTTCTAGTAAATAAATAAATAAATTATGTATGTAGTTTATCAGTTGTGTAACACAAGCTAATCAATAGCTTAGCATGGGGTTAAACAACTGTGAGTGAAAAGGTGTCCCAATATAAGAAAAAAAAAACGTATATTGCTTCAAACCTAAAAACTGTCAGGGGTTAACTTTTTATGGAAATTAGTATATTGTCTGATAGCTGATGTGTTGTGTCCGAAGGAAACTACTTCCTGCACACAGATAAAAATTAGCCTACACTTTTTCTCAGGCCCTATACTGATGTGTGTACTGAATATAATTGAAATAGGTATTTGAGTACTATTTTAAGCATGACAGCTGGATGGACAGACTAAGTAACTTTGGCATTTAAAAAGTTGTTAAGGATTTACAAAAATGCATGCTGCCAGCCTTTTGGGTACGCTCCCAGTCAACAGCGAATGAATGGATGAAATGATGAAGTTTTTGACGCATTTAAGTAATAAAGTTTTTTTTTGTTTTACTAGAATAGTTTTTTAAATGTATTGTATTATAATGTAAATATCTATGTAAATAAATACATCCTTTACAAATGAAAAATTTTCATTATGGAAATCATAATGAAAATTTTTACCTTTATTTAAGTTTTAAAGAGAAGTCTTTTAGAAATTCTTGCTAAATGTAGCCTGAATTTCTGAACATCAGATGCTAAACAATAACATTAGACTCACTTGTTAGATTTTAATTAAACAATATGTTCGTGTTTTCTTGATATATTTTGTAATTCATATACTTTGTTTTTTGTTATATATAGGGTGTCTAGTAAATAATATGTGACATGAGTTGTTACACTGGATCAAAACCTACCAAATCATCCAATTTATGTTCTGCAAAATATAAGTATTATTAATACCTACAACTACATATTATGCATGAATTAATCAGAAATTGAAGTGAATTCGCTTTTTAATAGGTTCTAATTAAATTAATTAAGAATTAAGTAATGTAGTTGTAATTGAATAAAATAATATTTATAATGTACACATTCCTCCAGAAATCTATCTCTTATTTATTTTATATTTTTAAGCGATTACTTGACTTCTTCATAGACTCTAAACAAATCTAAAGGGTTTAAACTGCCTTTGCCCTTGCCTTTGAAAGAAAATTTTGCTTAAGCTTTTAATTCTGTCAAGTTGTCAGTATTTCTTTTTATTGATGACATGGTCTCTTATTCCTAAGACAATAATCATAATTTATTGTCTTAGGAATTATATACCATTATTGTTATGATTCTGTCATAACTATAGAAAATAACTGACAGTCCTCACAATCTGTTAGAAGTTTAAAACTTTGAAACATGTGTATTACACCTTATTATCAAAAGAATGCAAAATTATTACTGGAAAAGAAGTAAAAACATACAGTTGTATAAAATTATTACAATTTGAGTAGCGATTAAGTTGTAATTGGCTGTATCCTGGGTGACTAAAGTTTTAGTAACAAGAGTTAACTTATTATTGGCAGCACTCTCCAGGATAACGAGGTTATTTGTAATCTTATTTGACGATTAAACTTATTTCACTAATACTACTAAAAATAAAAATGAAATATGATGCTTACCAATACTTCCAGTATTCGCAAGCTTCTTATTGCTCTTTAGGGAACCATCCAAGTTATGATTATTCGAACTTTTGTCGTTGTCACTAGCCATTGAAAGGATTAAACTGGTAAAAGACGCAGAAAGTAAGTATCACAAGCTATTATCAATTTCAAACATATTTTGTATTTTCACTACTTTGTAAAAACCATTATAAAAGTAAAAAAGCACTCAGGTAAATCATGTTTACACCCTCAGATTCTTCGACAGATGACAGAAAGTCAGAAACTATCACTAAAATTTTATAGGTGCGTTCAATTATAAGGAATTATCAATCATGTGTATGAGAAAATAACAATTAACTTTTATATAATCATCAATAATCCTTATAAATTGACAGAGTAATATGAAAACGAGCGTATTATTGTTCCTATTTTTCATGAGTGAACAAAATGGCCAAATATCTTTAGTCTGTTAACCCATCTATTAGTTTGAAATCTGAATCAATACATACTCGCAAATTATAAAGTTTTGTAGTAATAGAACTGCGCAAATACGAGATGTAATCAAGAGCCTAAGTTCCAAAGACGTACATATAACATAATATAAATTTGCAAGTTTTATCGATATTTTTGGTTTGAATTCACATCACTGACGTAACCTAGTGTTGTTACTTACTTCGCGAATAAAGTTGAAGTTCATTACATACATTCTCAAATTCACTATTGTTGATACAAAAACTGGTTGAGAAATACGATCATTTTTTATTATCATTATTGTGTAAACGTTTTCTTTTAATTAAACAGTTTTTATTTTTCCCTAAATAAACATTAGATTTCTATAGACGTTTATATTATTTCAAAGAACAGTGGCTGCTGATGTGATATTCTTGAAATGTCATCGTATATGGCTGGTGTTTTCGATTTAGATTTGGATGTGGATACTGTTACTGTTGGAGATTCAGATGAAGACGATATAATTGAAGTAGATGAGGTAATTATAACATAAGATGTGTACTAAGTGGCACCTCATTATTACTTAACCTAAAACCTTGTTCCATATTCTCTTGATTGTCAAGGATAAAATTCGTCGCAGTTGATTACGTTTATTTTCATAGGAAAATGCTAACTCCATTGATTATTACCTCTTTAGCGATAATAATGTCCACGATCTTTTATTAAACTGTCACTTTAGTCAAAGGCTAATTGTTTGTGTTATGAAATGACCATCAAAAAGTTATTAGTCCAAACATAATGTACAATTGGTTGGAAAAATATTACATATTTTATTAACCATTGTATTTTTCTAGGTGGACTATGAACCTGAACTACATGTTAATGCCATTGTAGAGTAAGTACTTAACCTTCAGGTAACCAGGGGTATTTTTTTGGAATACATTAAATTAGTAGAACATGACTTTATCTTATTTTTAGGACTGAAGGATCTGAAACTATTCAACTGTCCGAAGACAATGTAAATCCAGGCCAGTGCAAACGTCTTGGTCCTCAAGACTTTGAATTACGCAAAGTCTTGGGGAAGGGAGGATATGGCAAAGTTTTTCAAGTTCGAAAAATTACTGGTGCTGATGCAAGTGCACATTTTGCTATGAAAGTCCTTAAAAAAGCTTCTATAGTACGCAATCAAAAAGATACTGCCCATACAAAAGCAGAAAGAAATATTTTGGAGGCTGTAAAGGTATACTAAAAATACGAATTTTATGTCCTACTACATACAAGTATATTTTCAGAGCATAAATTTGAATTTAATCCTTATTTCAGCACCCTTTTATAGTGGAATTAGTTTATGCTTTCCAAACTGGGGGCAAATTATACTTAATATTAGAATATTTGAGTGGTGGTGAACTGTTTATGCATCTTGAACGTGAAGGCATATTTCTAGAAGATACAGCATGGTAAGTTCAAAATGATAACATAGTGGGCTTAAAAAATATTTACTACATAGACAATTTTAACTTATGATTCTATTTTAGCTTCTATTTGTCAGAAATAATTTTGGCATTAGAACATCTACACAGTCTTGGTATAATTTATCGTGACCTGAAACCTGAAAATGTACTCTTGGATGCTCAAGGCCATGTGAAACTAACTGATTTTGGATTATGTAAGGAACATATTCAAGAGGGAATAGTAACTCATACTTTCTGTGGCACAATAGAGTACATGTAAGTAAATGATAAATTAATCTTTATTCTATTTAATGATCTACCATTTATCTTTTACCATGTAAACCTATCCAGTTTTTGCAAAATATTGGGAAATAGATGTGGTAGTTGTATTTGTTGCTTTATTATAAAACAAAATATATCTTATTCTGTGTAAACAACTATCCTCATAATTTTAATGTTATTCCAGGGCTCCAGAGATCTTAACAAGGAGTGGCCATGGTAAAGCTGTAGATTGGTGGAGTCTTGGAGCATTAATGTATGACATGCTCATTGGACAGGTTAGTTTACTATTAAATGTTAATCTATACTATCATACAGTTGTATTTTAATAAAACTAAACAGGCTCAAAGTTAATTTTGCATAGTAAACGGCAAATATGTAGGTAGAGGTATAAACAAATTTAGAGCATCAGGGTATAGCCACAAACTTCAGCGTCTCTTCCCGCAAAACAGCGACGAAGATATTTTGTGTTAAAGACTTAGCTATAAAGATTTCACATGATAAAGTACTGTTGTCATTCAAAAGACTCAAGAAGCAATCTATCAATCAATTAATTTCATATTTATTCCCTATTGAATATAGGCCCCTACTTGTGTACTAAAATCCCAAATATCGGGTATCATTTTAACAAAGCTACAATAATTTTTCAGCCACCATTTACCGGAGATAATCGTACAAAAACTATAGAGAAAATATTAAAAGGTAAACTAATGCTTCCTGCCTACCTCACACAAGACGCGCGTGATTTGATACGGCGTTTAATGAAACGCTCGGAGACGCAGCGTTTAGGAGCACAGGGCGCCGCTGCCGTCCGTGGTCATGCTTTCTTCAAACATGTACATTGGGATGATGTTTTTGCTAGGAGATTGGAGCCACCTATTAAACCCAGACTGGTAAGACAATATTCAGTATAAAAAAAAAAAAAAAAACAATTTTGTTTTTCGTCATTCAAATTGATTTGTAACATAATTAATTCTGCATGCTCTGTAAATAAGCCATAAATCTATTTTGAATATTATGCAATTAAGGAAAAACAACATCTATTTTTGATTGTATCCATGGAGCTCAGACCAATAACGGTGGACGTTATCATAGCTCATAGTAATAACACGACAAAAATAATCCACTTGAGATACGCTCAATCTGTTTTGGCACTATTGCACAAATAACGGAAAAGCTCATAACCCAAGCGTAATATTTAAAAAGAATTTGCAGTGCTTTTTTGTCTAGACGTGTTTTTGTATACTGCACCTATGCCAGGAATGTTTTTTCTAAATATCTAGTATTGTTTCCAAATAATCTTGACATGTTCTAAATGATTATTTCCCTTTCAGACAAGTGATGATGATGTTTCGCAGTTTGATACAAGATTTACACTGCAAACACCAATTGATTCACCTGATGAGTCTACTCTTAGTGAAAGTGCCAACCTCATGTTTCAGGTAACGAAACTGTTCCGTTTTTTATATGGCAGAACAGTATTTATTAAAATAAGAAATGTACTTTTTGCAATTTGGCACAGCGGAGCTTCTTAAATACTTTACCTTCGCATATATGGTTTATATAGTCTAAGAATGACTGATTCGCGAAATGACTACATGGTCTATAATTGACCAATTCTTGAAATGTACAATTCTTTAAATGACTGATTCTATAAATGACCGATTCTTCAAATGACTGATTTTTGACTGACCGCAGAACCATTTCAGTGGCACAACGTGCGTCATTGGCGCAAGATTAGACTTCGCACCTCGGCAACTGATATTTTGCTGTAGCTAAGTTAATGTTGAAGGAGGCTTTTACCCTAGAGGGACTACATAACAGTAACAAATAAACGATAAAAATTTTGTTTATAGAATTTCACATTTTTATTTGTAACAGTACATTTAATGTACTGTTATGAAGACAAATAAAGCTTAAATAAAAAAAATAAATAAAAGTTAATGTTAACACAATTTTAATGGAACTCTTTTTTTAAATAAAATATGAAATAAGTGCGCAAGTCATTTCAGTCATTTTAACGAGGTCTTTATTAGGAAGCTATGCGAGGCCTTTTACATTGCAAAGTCGTGAGCGTGAGCTCATCCATATTCCACTATCATATAACATGAACCGAGTCGTAAACATCACCTATCTATCTTTATGATTCCCTAATTAAACTAGAAGCATAAATAAATGCATTGCTTTACACGACCTTTTGAACAGGGTTTTACTTATGTGGCGCCATCTGTAATGGACGAGATCCACAAACCGCGTGTCATAACCGCACGATCACCACGCCGCCCAAGACCACAGCACCACCATTTCGCGGTACCTCCAGCCTCCTCCGGGCACGCACTCTCTCACGCTCAACAACATGAAGACCTCATGGATGTTCAAGGTTTACCTATATAGTAAGTACCTACCCTTAGAAATAATTGAAAATAGTTAAGTGTTGTGTTAATTTAACTACTGGTCTGTATTAATGAGAAAAGCGGGTTTATCCTTCCTGTTAACTTTGTTACATAGATATCCTGAATTTCTAAATGATTAAACTAATTCGACAACTGTCACTTGACATCGCTCGCCAAGCATAAAATGGAATTATATTATTAAGACCACCTAAGCAGGTCGTATAATCTATCTAAAGTTTGGCAAATTCGTTAGTGACCATCCCAAGGTCCACGAGGGTGTGTACTGTAAACTGTAATAGCGACGTTACAGAAGGTTGTTCCCAGAGCCTCCATAAAACTATTCTTCTCGGCAGTCTGGACAAACTACTCGAATATTGACTTTGCCAAAAAGTTTCATTCAATACATTCTGTCTAATTTCTGCACATATTTAGCAATTTAAATTATTTATATCTGTCCTACTACCGTCATCTGCCCTCTTTTATTGTAATATTTATTTATTTTAATTAAAATTCAAGCTAAATGTCCTAAGGTTGCCAAGAGGCAAATACGTTTTAATGTGTTGCAGATTTTCGAATAAGTGATATGATTGTCTAAAACCCTCGATTAGCAAAAACAATAAATTGTAAATCGATGTCACGCACAATAATAACAAACGACAATAATTCGATAAAATTGTGGTAATAATACACTTGCGAGGCTGTGAGCAAGTAGCAAGTACTCAGTTGTCGAATTTCCTCAGTTTGCTATATGAAAAGAATCACAAAATGTTTGATTGAAAGGGGTAACATTGTTACAATTTAGAAAGATGTAAGAGTACAAGAAAGGCTATTGTGTTTTAATTTCATTCAGAAATATTATGAACAAATAATTATGTAAGTACATATAAAATGCGGCATTAAATTATTTCATAAACAGCAATAAATTCTTTAATTAATAAATTCAGATATGATTTTATTTTTTTAAACGCATTGCCTTATAACTGTAAAATTTAATAAAGGAATTGTTTCACTTCAGGTGAAGTGCCCTAGTTCAATTGTAAAATCCCCCACGAGACCCGCCAAAACTAACGTTAGTTAATAAACATAGAGAATGAATTAATACATACGTTACTATAGATGATATAATTTTAGCGTAGCACTATAATTTCTTTCATTTTATTTAATTTGTAATTGTGTCACTTCTTGATAATTTTGTCACCAACTTTCTGTTTGGAATGATACAAGTGTGTCCTTGTTTACTTTTATAATCTGTACAATATTATTTCGTTTTTATTGTAATTTATAATAATCAAACGAACTTCCTATAAAATGCTTATGAGAATTGGAATGCAATAATAATGTATAACTATATTATATCGTAATAAAGTGTGTTTAAGTTATAAGAAAGATTGTTATTTGAAACTGAAATATTAAAGGGTAATACAAAGCAGAGAAAGTCTAAAACATGGATACAGTTAGCAGTACTGCGTCGTATTAGTGATATTTACTGATTGTACAGATTATACTATATGCCTTAAATACATTACACAGAGTTGTTGACTATTACAATTATAGAATTGACTGAAAAGCTTTTATTTTCAGGCCTAGAGTAAATTCATATAGTTGACCATTTTATGCTAAGAATAAATTCAATTTCAAAAGATGCCCATGTAATAATATCGGAAAATGATGGTACTGTTTTATATTACATATTATAATTAATGTACATTTTATACAAGTTACCGTTTAGTCTAATCTTTTGGTAGGAATTAATCACATGTAATAAAAATGTTCTAACCCCGATATGACAAAATAATAATTTACAATATACCTTGTTACCATGCTTCATGAATTGATTAAAATGTCATTTTTTATTTTGTAACCAGTAGTTTTTTTTTTCTACCATGTTCTGTTAGGCAACCTCAACATAAGAGAAAATTAATGAAAGAGAAATAAATAGTATTTAAGAAAATATAATCAAAAACAATTGCTTTTAAGGAATACTCTATGACAAACTGATAATGCTTATTAAAAAAAATATTAACAATAAAACTAAAAATATTTTTATAGTTTTTAACACAGCTAATGCCTTATGGTCTACAATTAAATTCCATCCTTGACATGTTTCATACACAATGTTCTTGCAATGTCATCATAACAAAAAAGGGTTCTTATAAAATTACAATCACAGAATATATAATAACGACACTACTAATTCACGGTACAAAGGGTGACATGCGCCATGAAACTAATAAATTCTACTCTATTATGTTATATTCTAAAATCAATTACAATTGCTAACAAAAATAGCTATACTACACTAACTTTTAGGGTTAAGAAAACGACAAAATGATTATAATTGCTTCAACCAAAACAATAACATGTTTTGTGTGTACAGATTTATAAAAGAGATTTACTAGTTGTCCTTACATCTATGCATATAAAAATATTTGTTTACTTCATATGCAAATTGTATTTTGGATATGATATACTAACTGGATTTTGGAACTACACTATTTTTATTTATAAAAATGTTTTTTTAACATGCATTGACTGAAATTGGGTGAAATATAGATGCTGAAGGGAATATTGATAGGCCTATTCTTTAAATTGTGTTATGATTTGAATAGATACAGCAAAACACCACTTATTTATAGTGTCATCAAACAATTAAATAACAATTTATTAGAGAAAAAACGAAAGAAATCCTCGACAATACAAGAATTTGTCACAACCACTTATTCTAGTAACAACAGAAAAAACATTGATTTCACCAATATTTGTTAAAACATTTATGTTTGGAATACCAGCTTAACAAACCTAAATGTGTTAACAAATATTATGTTTAGGATATTAAACTATTAATTTCATTTCCATACAACTATCACAAATAAGGTAAATATGACTTTCATTTTCTTCTGCCACTATTCCAAACTGTGCATTACTATTGCACATAGCATTATGAGTATCTACTGAACTTAAAAGAGTCTTTTTAATTTCTGCAAGTGGTTTCTGTGTTTTAATTGCAATTTTGCACTGAGAGCAGTTAAGATACCCATTTCGAATTTGAACATTTATTTTCTGGCATATTGGGCAAATTACATTGTTGTCTTCTTCAACTGAGGACCAATCAATATTTTCCATTTGACTTCTCTCATACTCTTTGATGCACCTGTAAAAACAATATTTTTAACATTTAACTACTTATATAGTAAAGACACATACATTATTAGAATGAAAATGACTTCTCTCCTTGCAACAAAACTACCAAAATTTTTAAAATAAAACTTATCAGGCTTATACTTTTTTGCTGCCCAACAGTAAGATAATTTTTCTAATTAGTTCTGTAGGTTTGGAGCCTTTTTTTTTGTAAAAAAAATGTCTTCTTTATTAAATTATTATACAACTTTTATATACCACTCCAGTTCTTCCTGTACTAGCTCATTTTTAAGTTCCTCCATGAGTTCATATTCTTCATCATCAATGTCACCAGCACCGTTGTATAAACTTTTGTATATGTCTGTTAAAGTATTGCATAAATCTTTTTCCAATAATGAGCCTCGCAGTTTATCCATCAACATACCACGGCAGTTCTGAATTTTGTTTTTGTAATTCTGAAATTTTAAACAACATAATAATCTTAAACTTGCATGTTATTTAATGACTTAAAATGGTACATTGCGATATATCTGAGATTATTTTGTTTTGTTAAGAGGTTGTTGTACAAAAGCACTGCAATTCTTGTAATGAAATAACAGTGTAATATAACTTTTGGTATATTGATGTTTCAGTCATCCATAATTTTTTCTTTGTATCGGTCAGTGGGTCGTCTTAGGACTGGGTAGGTACGAAAGTGTTATAGCAGTACTTGCTCCTGCATTCGCGTCATAATATTATGAGGACTACTTTGAGGACGTAAGTAGGCAAACTCTTTGAATTTCCCCCTAAAAATTAAGGGTTTTATTGTGTAACCGTAAAAGAAAAGGTGCATGCAAAGTACCTCACTTTCACATGCAAATAAACAAGGATTCTGATAAGATAACTATATAACTATGATGTGTACCTTTCTCATTTTTTCTTTTAACTCTATTGGAGATTGTTTAGGCTTACAACCTAAATTCTTGAATTTAGGTGACGACGTCATTTTTGCTGAAATACAGTATAGTTGTTTGATGCTAAAACTTCTATTAAAAGGTAAAGAATAATATAAAAATGCGCTTTTGGACTAAAACTTCGCAGAGTTGGCGCTTTTTCTTTTCAAATGTCTAGAGATGGGTAACTCAGGAGTGATAGATAAAAAAGATATGTATCTTTCCGTTCTTATCACTCACTCTTTGTATCAGTTCAAATCCGAATGTATCAGTGTATCTTTAACAACTCATTAAATCCGTCGTCCGTTTGTATCTGTGTTGCACTCGCACACACAGCGTTGAGCGGCTGGCGTCACGGTTTCTCATCGGAAAGTCCAGACATCTCTTTCGCACTTCCCTACTTAGAATGTTCTGTCTCACTTTCTCAATCCCGAGAATAAGTGTTTGACCATTATTTTTATTTATTTATTCGATTTACACGGCTTTAACAGCCAATTACATAAATCGTAAACTTAAATTTGAAATGAAAAATAGAAACTTAAAAATAAAAAAAAATAAACTTAAAAATATTATAAACTGATATACAAATCTATCTATCCTAAACGAATCTATCACTCTTAGTTCGTACTGATTTAGTGATACATTGGATTGAATTGAACGAAGCGAGTCACTCTGAGCAACAGTACAATGTCACTCACGGATTCGAAAGGATATAGAGATACAAAAGAGTGATACATATCCCAGTGATCAAAAGATACATATCAATCTTTTCTTTTCAATGATACGTTTTTCCCATGTCTACAAATGTCAATAATCCACCGCTGTCTGTCATCAGCAGTGTCACTATTTTTTTCATCTTTCTCCCGTGGTACGCTAAAGTCTCCACCATTCTGCCAATCTTTCGATATAGTGCTTGGTACAACAAATATCAGGTAAAGGTTCTATTAGACTAAACATAATATTATTATATGGTACAATTTGCTAACAATATTATTATGTGTTTGCAAGAGTAACATACTGATTACGAGACAATTTATTTTCCATCTTCCCTGGTGTTACGGAAAACTGGGTTGAAGACGTCACATGGGCAGTCACTTTATATAAGGCACTGGTATTCACTACTCAGCTGTGCATCCGGTTAGACTGAAAGCCTACCCAGGCTCCAACATATTTGGGAAACGGCTAGGCAGTTAAGGATTTACTACGCTATGCTACGATACGACTTTATTAATAAATAGTTTTTATGTCTAGCAATGTATCAATTCTGGCATATTTGATTTAAATAGCAACATTAGCTGTCAGATGAAAAAAACAATGTGTCTCTGTGAGTGTGAGTGATAAGTAAAAATATGGACAAGTCCAAAAGTTGATAGACCTTTTATCAAACGTAATTCAAAAGAACTTGAAGGAATTACTTCTCTGACAAACAGCTAAAATCATCCCATCAAAATGAACGAGGTTGAGAAACGGCAGCCCCGGCCAGAAAAGGAGACTATACACTCGGGTCACTTCATGGTGTCACATTTTGAAGCAGAAGCCCAAGACGACTTTGACGACTTGGTTACAGTTCCCGATGAAGATGAGAAACAAAATGTTCAGAAAGTTACTGCAGTGGCCACTTATACAGTTGCCGGGGCTTTGAAACCCTATACACCTGATAAAGAGGAAAGTATACAGCATCAACAACTTTCTATAGAAATATCTTTAACAAAGTTGTTCAAATGTATGACTTTGGCGTATAGGTAAGTCTTCACAAACATATATTCACGTAGATGATTATAGAATAGACATACTGGAGCTGTTAATTGGCATTGATGTTTTCCTGGTACATGTTTAGTTAGTAGAACATGCTTAACTTACGTTTCCAGTACTGTTATTGCATACTTATCTAAGTAATCATAAATCAAATAATGTTACGTAGATTTCGAATCTAAGCCTATGATTAATATAAAGTAAGTAATTAATTATTTTCAGAATAAACTTTGCAACAAATTTTAAACAAAAAAACCTGCTATATGTTTCATATCAAGGTTATTATGATATATTATTAATTATAGTAAAAACATGTTATCAGTAAAGCATCAAATGTTCTTTAAAAATAAGGAAACAGTATGTTTCCATTGGGTTTAGCATGCAAAGATAAGAGGAGGTCATCATAGTCCGTACAAAAGACACAGGTCATATGCTGAGATAAGTCAGTCTATGAATACTTACTTAGTTATAAATAAATTACTTTTCATTTTATTTATGCTGTAGTGTCACTTTACTCTATTTATGTCTATATATTGGGAACCTTACTCCATTCGTACTGTAGTTGTAGTAAGTACTGAACTGTACATATGACAATACTCAATAATACACATGGTTTGCATGTGCATGTTTTTACAACATAATAACAAAAGCAATTTTCTGACAATGGTGGCTATCGCTAACCTAAAAACTTATTATCAATCTAAGATAGTATGCACAGCCCTCCTCATGGAGAAGGTTTGAGTTGTAATCACTATCACTAAAGTAACTAATGATAATAGAAAACTAGTAATAACTCAAAAAGTATTTAAATGTAAAATTAATAATTGTTTGTATTGAAGAAGTTGTAATAGTTGGTAAATGTGGGTTATTTGTCACAAAAGATTTTAGTTAATAATCTTAATTAGATCACATTACCAATAAAGGATCACTTAAAAATTTCAAAATATAGTGGACTTATTGTATGAATTTAAATTATTTTTTTTTTTATTGAACCTAACCTTCATGTATCTTTATTCAATAGTTTTACAAAATGATCTTATTATTTAAATTATTATGTTAAATTAGTTACTTCCTACCTAATTAACTATTTGCATAGTTAATGTTCATAGTAAGTACATACTTTTTATAATTTTGTATTCACAAGTTTGAGTATTTTTCCATTCCAGTGGTAAACAATAACATTAAGCCTACTGCAGTATGTTATGTGTTGAGCCTACTGGGGAGTCCATGAGGTTCATTTTGATTTATAACATCTCTCCTACTTTCTATCTTAACGTAATCAGTCTCTCTTACAAAAAATATCAGTAATAATGACTCTAAATAACCCCTTTTTCATGTTCTACCCAGTATTTAGGTTTACTATTGCCTAAAACTATAATTTCAAAATTCTGATTTGTAGCCTTAAAAAAGATTCAATATCAATGTCAATAATACTGTTACATTCAGCTTATAATATGTAAGAAATGTTGAAATACTCCAATTGCGTCGGATCCATGTCAGCATTAGCTTTAACCAATGGAACATTATTTGTTAGGAATTCGTGAGCATGATCTGAGAGTTGCGAGTTTATGTAACTTTGTAATTTTTAGTACTCATTAGAAGTGGTAATCGTTTCTAGTATTAGCTCGGCGTACCGTGGGGCTAAATACTTATTCATTGATAATACGAGTTACTAATCTTCGTATTTGTTAAGCGTTAAATGAGAATGCTCTAACAGTGTAGCCGTTTATTACGACACCTCGAAGTTTATCTTTAGATAAACCATAAACCTGAAGATGGTTTTTATATTATAAACGAGTGTAAGTCTGTTCGCTGGAAGGAAAAGCACCGCTTCCTGATGGCATCCATACCGACACGAAACAACCGATGTGAAGGAACCCTAAAAATCTTCTTTAATTGCATGAAAAAATTTGCCCAGTCTTTCTTGGACAATGTCGTTTCTTAGAATGCGATAACGAACTATACAAAAAAGCTAAATAAAGTGAATTTGGGAGATAGGGTAACAATTAATTCAATACACGCACACCTATGGACTTTGGTGAAGATGTAAACTGATGTGCGAATTGCACATTATCTTGATAAAACATAACTTTTCTTTGTAAGACCGATCATCGAGTTCAACCGATAGCATGCGAAGTCGCGAATTTACCAAACGATTTTTTTTTGTCATAGTCGTCTACTATTTGATGGCGTGATTGATTGAATTTGAGCCATTAGGTATAGGTTTATTATCACTTATAGTTAATCCAAGCAAACACGCAAAACGACATAGGCGTCGGACATAAGAATATGTCAATTTTGCATACAAGAGCCTGCTATACCGGTTGATGCAAACATAATGTATATTACAGCAAAGTACGTTAAGCAATACGTTGCCATTCTTTCAAGCTTGCTACATATTAAAGTTGATATCAATATCAAATTTATTGTAACAAATTGCTTTTCTAATTTACCTTCTGCCTTGTATTTGTACAAGTAGAAACAGTTGATAAGATAGGCTATGTTTCTTTCTTATCAAGCTGTTATTTGCAATAAGCTTAAGATCACATATTGATAGTGATGCTGATAACCAGCTTACCACTTGATTGTCTGACAATTTGTTTCCACTGTGCAGCACAGTACTACAATATTGTCTCCACCTTTGACAAATATTTATTTTTATTTTTTGTAATAATGGATATTTTAAATTATTCCAAAGTTAAAATGCTTCTTATTAGTTCAAGGACATTTATAGTTAACATTAGTATGATAGTTAATTTATGTAACATTAGTTTGTGACTGGGTGAACGCGGGAAGAGCATGGTGAGTTGACATTCTTCTAAACATATTTTATGTATTGTTTTTCTCAGACAAAAATTAACCTCGCCTAAATGGAATCGTTTCAAAGGTATAAAACTCCGGTGGAAGGACAAGATTCGACTCAACAACGTCATATGGCGGTGCTGGCACATGCAGTGTAAGTGCTCCAACGTTTTTTTAACTATTTGAACTTTAGACATTTAAAATATTCAAACATAAAAGCTTAATATGAATATGATTATTGATTTAAAATAAAATCAAGGTTTTGTTACTATTCATGTTAGTTTTCGAAGTGGTCTTCTTGCCTACACAATTGTTTTATCACCGTTACTATCTACCGATGAACCACAATATTTTGGATCAAACTGGTTAATAGAAATTGTATTAAAAAAATCATATTCTCGCATTCGCTCTCGGCGTGATCAGTTTCCCAGTGTTTGAATTTAAAATGGTAATTTTATGCTAAAACTGTGATTTAGTCGCATGGTTTATGCATAATTACGCTATGGGTATTCGTGTTACGTATAATGTGTCACAGGTCTTAGATATAATAACTAGAAGTCTTTGTAAAATGTACAAGGAAAAAAATCTAGGTACGAATCGGTGGTATCCAGCAAGCACGCAATGGCCGCGTGGTAAAAGCAATATTTTGATAATGATACTATGTTACTTGTATAAGTTTCATACAAATAGTTATTGTCTGGGAGACTAAACACCTGTACATGTAGCTGCGAATAGCTGGGATCACCTACATAGGTACAAGGAGATAACGATAACCCCGAACTGGACATTAAAATAAAGACAAGGTTGATTTATATTTGATTGCTGCTGCCACGTTGATATAATGCAATATTTAGGTACATTTATTTAAATAAAATATTTTTGTTCCACTGGCCAACTCAGTGATTCTCTTGCACACCGATAGATATTGTGGTCTGCTAACTTATTGATTATATTTTTTTATAAACGTTGAGTAGAAAGTGATTTCAAAAGCTTTGTTTGCCTCTTAATGTAGAAGTAAATAAAAGAGCTGAAAAGCGTCACGTGAAAAAGATTTACAAATTGTTGTCAAGTTTTATTCGACTGCATATAAAATTATTTATTGTCATAAGCCACGCCCACGCTTTGCATGTTTGAAGGCGTGTCATGTATTACGTCGATAAGTATGTACATTTTATCGTATTTATCTAGTTGAATAATAAATTAAGTAAGATACAGAAATGCTTCACAGATTTATGCAAGGCGCAGCTAGCGTCTTGTCTATTATTTTACCGATATCTAGGATATTATGTAGGTCAAATTATTAAATAATATAATACTTATTTGTATACATTAACAGCCAGTTTCTTCATCAAAAGTTAAAGCCAAAGTAAAAGTCAAAGTAATGTCTAAAGTAAAAGTAACGGTTAAATTCAATTTTTCTATGAATTTTGCTGTTTAGCCTTGAAAAAACGAATTTGACCGTTACTTTAACTTTAGACATTACTTTAACTTTAACTTTTGATGAAGAAACTGGCCGTAAGACGTTATTATGTAACTATTCGAAAAAGGACTGTTATGCTCTTTATTTATCTACTTTTATACGTTAGTGAAAGGTGCCGTGATGTGGATAGCGAAATCTTCTATTTGACCCGAAACTCGGAGTTGTTGCAATTTAAAGCGGCTATTTAATTTATGGTTTAACTAATTATATTTAATTAAATAAAGAATTATAAATTATTGATTACAGTTATAAAGAAACAAAACACATTGGTTTGCCAATTCGCTTCCCCGCTTGATGTTGACACACACGTTAAACCAGAGGTAACAATTGTTAAACATATGTTTATTATTTACTTTATAAATTTTCAAAATAACAGTGCTTTAATTCAATATAATATATTTTTAGGCAACAATTTTAGAAGGTAAATATTGGAAACGAAGAGCAGAAGCGGTTATAGCAGAATATAAAAAATGGCGCAAGTTTCATATCATGCGACTCCTTGGAAAAGGAGACACATCCGTTCAGGACACGGTAGGCAAACTTTTCTACATATTTTACATATTATTTAAGAAAATAAAAAAGCTTAATAATGTGGGATGTTTTATTTAGATATCGGACATGGACACGGTGGAATCGTTCTCGCAATGCAGCGACCTTGCAGGCAATATGCTAACAGACGAGGACTATCTCAACTTCATGACTGACACACTGTTCTCCACCATCAGCAGCCACCAACCCTTCGCCTTCCCCGACTGCAGGGAAATTGGTAAACACACCTGTGCTAATATACAATGATACCTTATTTTTTATTTGACAGGGTATCTCAATAATTAATTTTATTTTCAGCTAGAGGCGCGAGTTTAGCAGATTTCATTCAACCAAGTTTAGGCCCTCTGCAACCTAATCTGGATGATTTTATGGATACATTGGAACCGCTACAAGGTATGTTATTATCCAATTTTTAATGCAATTTCCCATATCAAATCTTCATAACTAATTTGTTGTCTATATGTTTCAGATTTATTGACGCCTAGATTGTTACCGCCAGTACCGGAGGAATCGGCGTTAACGTCGGAGGAATCAATGTACCGAGGTGGTATGTCCGTGGACACGTACTCCCCGCAGAGTTTCATGAGCAGCAACCAGAGCAACACAGCAGTCACGATGCCGACCAGTCAGATGTCTTTGCACGGTATTACTATTTATAGTGTCACATTACACGATGACGCATGGCGCGCTTCAAGCGCCAACCGTATCAATGTCATAAAAGTGACAGCTCTTTGTCATCGTGAAATGCAGAAAAATATAAAGAGATAAGTTAGTACTGTTGTTCAAAACAAGTAAATAATTTGCAATTTTAGGCACCAACAACAATACTCAGATGATGGCGATGGCAGAGCAGTCGATAAAGAATGAGCAGCAGATGGGAATGTACGACAACGGGCGGCTGTTCACACAGTCCGAACTACAAAACAATATGATGAATGCTCAAGAGATGATATCTCCATATCAACCGATCACTTATGAACAGCAGAATACGGCACAGTCAGACCAACAAATGCATAATGTTTACGTTTCAAAATCGTCTAGGTTACAATATGTTAATACTCCAAAAATCGTTACGCAATCTGAACCTTGCTATAATAAATATACAACAGGTGAGTTGAATCAAGCATCGTAGTGCTGAGGTTGCTACTAACAATATACAATTGAAAAGTTGGAATAAAAACTGAATAACACTTACACGAGTTTATTACTTAGCCACTAAAACAAAAGCCGAGCTGATTTTACTGAAAACACAAACAAACTGTATGTTATATTTACAGGTGTACCGCCATCACAAACTGCTCCGGAAACAGTATCGTTGCTGCAGCAGCCATTACAGAATTCTAAATACGCTTCAACTATCGTGATACAAGGGCGGGGTGGGTACGCCCGAGAGAAGCCCAGACAGAGGGTGTCTCACTACTCAGGCCAAGTTCAGAACAATCAGTATCAGAGTTACGGCCAGAGCATGAGTCAGGGCGGGCCGCCGGTGTCGCCGCAGGGCTACGAGTCGCGCTCCGTGGGCTCCCGGCAGGCGTCGCCGCAGATGCAGTACTTGCAGCCGAGTCCCGTCGACTCGTATAAGGCGAAGTCCGCGTCCTCAACGGTGAATCCCCGTTCGTTTAAGATGCCTTCTCCGCCGCTGGTGCCCGTCACAGCTCCACAGGTAGGAATTGCCCTATATCTATTTAAGAGAATTATTATTATTTGGTTTGGTATTAAGGTTCAGTTTCGTCCTCAACCGTGTATAGATGTCGAGCGTGGCGAGCTCGAGTGGCGGCGTGGTGTCGCGCGTGAACAAGGAGCAGTTCCGGTCGCACAGCCTGCCGCTGGGCTCGCAGCTCAACCCCGACTGGAGCGTCAGCACGCCCGCGCCGCCCGCGCCCGCGCCGCCCGCGCTCGACGCGCCCGCCAAGCACATCGCCAGGGTATGCCTGTTTACTACATGACACACTCTGCCAGAACCATCCGGACTGAAAACATATTCTCGCGCGCAATCCCCGGCGTAATTGTTCCGTACTCTAACGACCTCAGCTCCTCCCGAGATTGTCCGAGCATCGAGCTTCTCAAGTATTGAATTGCTGACGTAATGCGATTGAATGTTTATTTTTATCTGGGCGTACTACAAGATTTCCTTTATATTCACCAACAGATGTCTATGGAAGTGAAGAGTGATTTAATCGCTCGTATCCTCGTGCAATGAAATCTCGGCAAACTCTCGAATGATTTGAAACGGTAAGTGCGGGTGTACGTGTACGTACAACGTTGACAATTTGCAGGGTCGCGAGTCGAACCCTGGCGGCATTCGCATTCGTTCACGTTCGTCGTCGAGCGGCGTGGCGGAGGCCGCGGCCGGCGGCGGCAGCGCGGGCCCGGCGCCGCCCGCGCGCCGCCCGCCGCCCCTCACCAGCGTCGCCTCCGAGCCCACGCTGCCGCAAGCTAGCGTAATGCTCGCGCAGCTGCTCTCAGCGCAACACTGTCAGTCTATTTGCTACATTATTTTATTATGTCACTCGCTCGCACGATTTTTAAGGTCACAGATCGGATAAAATACCCTTAAACAGCAAGTCATGTTTCTTCTATTGTCGTTTTAACCAATTCTGCATTGTTACAGAACATCCTTATTTTGTTTAATCCGGTCTGTACTCAATATGAAGTGCCTGAAGAGCCCCGCGGTCCACTGACCTCATGTTTTTGCTCTTGCAGCCCAAAGCTTGTTCAAGCTGAACAGTTCGGAGGATGGGACTGGGTCGGACCCCACCAAGTCCCCGATCAGGCGAGCGCAGCCCTCGCCTATCGGCAGCGATGTCATGTCGCCGCATCACGTGAGTAACTGGGAGGTATGACGTAGACTGATGGTAGACCGCATCGATGATTTTCTGTCCAAGCCTGTAAAGTAATCACTTTTGAACGTTCATTTCAACAATTCCGCATATTAATCGTTTGCATATACGCTTCGTCTCATTCTTACTGTTCTTACAATCGGATTACGATACGATTACGATTCTGGTGTAGAGCATCAAGAATAGTCATTTCGGTGACTGTCTTCCATGATGTATATAAGTTTAGAGTGACCTCTTCCTGGAGTGGTGGTCATTAAGGGCGTGTGTTGTGCAGTCGCTGTCGCCGCCGACGTCGCCTGGCGCCGGGTCTCCCCGCGCGGGCAGTCCGCGGGAGCCGCGCCGCACGCACTTGCACGCGGAGCAGAAGCGACGCTACAACATCAAGAACGGCTTCGACACGCTGCAGGCCCTCATACCACATCTTAATACTAATCCCGCCGCTAAGGTTTGTGTACTAATTACTGCTAATGTAATATTCTATTATTCATAGAATATAAATTTATGCCTATTAGCTCAGATATAAATAAATAGCAAATAAATGAGTATCAGGCATCGTATTTATATCAAGTAACTTAATTTGGAGTATAACGCAATATTTTACTCCGCTATTCTCCCTTGTCAATAATAATGGACTTCTTCCGAGCAGAAACACAGTTGAAAGTATCAAAAACATTTGTACAAAAAGAATAATTTACTAAATAAAATTGTGCTTGTATTTAGATAAGTAAAGCTGCCATGCTACAGAAGGGTGCCGAGTACATAAAGCAGTTGAAAGCCGAGAGGAATCAGATTAAAGAAGAAATGGAGAGCTTACGACAGCAGATAGAATGCTTGAACAATTCTATAACGTACGTATTCACGTTATTTAAAAGTAGAATAAAATGTAAACAGGAAGAGATTTTAATATTAATGTATGCTACTCATTTAGCAACAATGACTTCGCCTCGGTGATTGATTGCAAATCCGTCTATTGCTTATCGCGTGACGTCACGAGGGTTTACCGATACTTCCCCGCCCATCCTTAACCTTCTAATTTAATTTATTTAATGTAAATCTGTTTTAATTTTACGTCTACACAATGGAACTGGGTTTTCATTAATTTACAAATTGAAATGTGAAAATTAAAGTGTTATTCCTTTTCTGATTTTATTTTATTGCATTTTACTTACATCTCAAACTTTTTATACAAGACAACATCAGCGGAGATTACCGGCATTTGCTCTGAAAATCCGAAACTTAATTTATTTGTAAAGATTTGCTTCGAAGTTAGCCATTTGACACAAAATAGCGTTAGGTATACGGTATACCTAACGCTATTTTACAAATCTATAACACACGCTAATAAATAGCTACCGACCTATTGCAACCATCGTGAAATCACTCGCAACTCGCTCCCAAATTCGGATAAGCAAACCTAGTTCAGTATTGTATCTGCAACAAGTGACGTGTATGTTGCAGTAACTGCCACTCGCTGCTGCCGGCGACGGGGGCGCCGGTGTCCCGCGCCCGCTCGGGCCGCCTGCGCGAGATGTTCGCGAGGCACGTCGCCAACCGCACCATGCAGAATTGGAAGTATTGGCTGGTATCCTTTTCAAAACAATATCATCATATTGCGTATTTTTTTACCAATTTTAAAAAAGGGAGGTTCTCGATTCGGACGTTAAGAAATATGGTCACAGACACTTATCCAACTTTCCAAAAGGGAGGTTCTCAGTTCGAATGTCAATGTTGTCTCAAAATTACGCCATCTACCAACTGATTGAGCATTCAGTTTAGCCTGCAACATACCTGTTTGCGACTTTGAAATAATAGTACTAAAGTCGACAACTGGTCCTTACTTTTACACAAATTATTAAAATTTGGTCCTTCTAAAACTTTTTTTGTGTAATACATAGTCCTTCTATCTGATAATTTATGGAATAATCAAACATAGATTTGCAACAGTTGAAGTTTGGCCGTAGGCTTTTGTTGCCTTTTTATATACCTAGCGGCATTTTACATAGCATAGCAACTGTTTATCTTGAAAATTGATTGTTGTGACATTTACAAGATGTCCCAATTCCATGATATCTTTTGTGTTCTATTTGTAGAATATTTCTACTTGTTTTAATTTACCTATGTATATAATGAAGTAGTAAAAAGTGGAACTAATAATACTTCTTTTGCATGTAAGAAATCTGAGATTCCAAACGTAAATAATGTTTAACGCACAAAGCAAATAAATCAAAAATACAAAGCTAAAATTTACACCAATATCGATAATTATGCTAATCGTTGACGTGACAGGACATGGCATTTTCCATTAATTACGAACATATCTTTTTGTCACACATTGTTACAACATAGGTACATCTTATCGGCCATCAGCGAAAGGCTATGGAAGAATTCCACAACTTCTATGAAAAACTCATAATAAATAGGGATCATGTGTTTGATGAAACATTTCATAGAGCCGTGTTTATATTTGGCTTTGTTAATACTGGAACATTAATCATAAATATCTTAAAAACTGTAAACAGTAATTAAACAACATCTGAAACGGTTGTTCTCTGCAGTGTTATCTTAAAAATCTCATCCTGTCATATACTACAAAAATAATCGTCATGATTATGGTATTTATACATTGCCTCGTGGTAGTTTGATAGTTGAGTCACAAAACATGCGCCAGTCACTAGGTAGTCTCGTGAGGGCTTCCGATCAAGGACACGAACATATCTTATCGTATGATCGGCCCAGACTTGCACTTTTTTTACTAATCATATATTCTACATTGTCGTAATATACCTCAGTGCGTAAATGATAAATAAACGATAACGGCAAATATATGCCCAGTTCATGAAATGTTATAAGCTCACTTATCACGTGTAGCTACAATTTATCTTCATCATGGGTTTTATTAGATAACTTTGGAGTGGGTTTTCTCTAGGCGTGGGGCAACAAGTTAATTCATGTTTACAAACTACAATGAATTCTTATTGTAACGGAAGAATAGGAATATTGACAAAAAATAAAGAAATAATAAGCTTGAAAAGGTCGCGTGCCCGCCCGCTTAGCCACGAGCGGCCGCGCGTGAAAACATCAACAAGACGCGCGAGGCGCGCGGCAGCTCGCGGCGTGGCGGGCGGCCGCTGCCATTCCGGTATAACTCGGGCCCTAGGCACATGACATTTCGTGAAGTTTGTTTCGAAGAAGACATATATATCCTAATTCAACTTAAATATTCGAAAAGCTTATAACAAGCGTAATATGTTCGTCGCTAATATATTTCCTAAGCCCGTGGTACAGTTCAGCGTAGTGAGCGCGGCGCTGGTGGAGTCGTTCAGCGCGTGCGTGTCGTGCAGCAGCGCCGCCGACCTCGTGCGCACCACGCTGCTGTGGGCCGAGCAGCACTGCTCGCTCGTCGAGATGCGACCAGGTAACTTATATACATACCATTCTAAATGTACTTCTAAACATATTTATAGAGATGATTTTGGTTTGTACCTTATAAGCTCTGACATAACTGAAAAATTATTTCACTGTTGGTTTAGGTCTAGACGATCCCCTCCCTCGAATAACATAGGCTACTTTTTATCTCGAGTATAGGATGAAATTCTCCCGGATCTAGGTGAATCCGCAGGCAATAGCTAGTTCATCTATAAATACGACAAATACACAAGAATGTATGCAAAGATATTCATCTTGATAGCACATAGCTATTACTGACGGATATAAGCGAAATCTAGCCGGTTGCCGATCATCTCCAGAAAGATGTTGGCGAATAGCCAGACCGACAGAGCCGAGTACATTATGCGCATTGTTTTGGAGGACTGGGATAAGGGTATATCGGTCGGAGGGAAGATGATATCCAACCTGAGGTATGCGGACGACACAACTCTTCTGGCGTCATCAAAGGAAGATATCAGTAATCTGTTGCGAACACTTGAAACAACAAGTTTAAAGTTTGGACTTAAATTGAACCGCGACAAAACAAAGATGATGATAGTGGATAGAGCAAACGACAACAACCCAGATAGCACACCAATTGCGAACTGTGAAGTCGTCACGAGCTATATCTATCTGGGCTCTATCATTGATAGTTGTGGAGGCTGCAACCTCGAAATAAGACGACGCTGCGCCATGACTCGATCAGCTGCACAAAGACTGGATAAAATCTGGAAAGACCGCCAAATAACCAGAAATACGCCTTATGAAAAGCCTAGTGTTTCCGATCTTTCTTTACGGTGCCGAGACGTGGACGTTACGGATGCAGGACCGAAGAAGGATCGACGCCCTGGAAATGTGGTGCTGGAGACGGATGCTCAGGGTTAGCTGGACCGCTCATCGGACTAACGTGTCCATACTCAACGAATTAAAAATCAAACAAAGGCTCTCGTCGCTTGTGCAATTACGAATCCTTAGGTTCTTTGGACACGTTACCCGCAAAAGTGACTCTATGGAGCGTCTAGTTATACAGGGTAGAGTCGAAGGCACGAGACCGCGTGGTCGTTCACCGACACGATGGACAGATACCATCAAATCTGCCACCAAGATCCCTGTGATAGAATGCGCTCGCCAGGCAACCAACAGGGAGCGATGGAGAAGAATCGCCAAGGCAGCGATCGCACCTGATGCACCAGTGGGCGACCCTACATGACCACGACCACTCTGACAAGAGTGTACGACTAAGAAGAAGAAGCCAGACCAAATAGCCTCATCTCTAGAATAGGAATAATATATTAAATTTTATTTCGATACATCCGCAGAACGATAGGCAAGGGTCGGATAAATAATTATAAATATCTCAAAGCGGTAATTTTCCTTTCTCCCGTCCAACCGAACCAAGAGCCCTAAGTTTGGGTTTACATTGCTTGTTGTCAAGATCTCGAGACATGTAGTTGCTGTCAATAATCTGAGATATGACAATAATTTATCGAACGAAATGTGTCCCAATTAAGCAACGATCATCTGATCCAGCTAAAACATTGGACGGTGTATTCGCGTACATGATTAGTTCAGTCTTATCTAAAGTGACAGACAGTGAAGATAAGCTCTAGGTGTTTGACCGCTTTATGCCGATATAGCCCGATAAGCTTGAGAGGTGTTTTCCAAGAAATAGGTAATGATTGCTTCTTCAAACCTCTGTATATCTTCAAAGTGAAACAGATTGGTCATTTCGAAGGATGTCTGTTTTGAACTCCGAAAAGATTTGTCAACCTCATCTGCCTCATCTGCATCTAATCGGATGCAAATGTGTACCAGTGCTTTACAAGGAGCGATTGCCTATCTGACCTCCTCAACCCAGTTACCCGAGCAACCCAATACCTGTTGATGATACAGCTGCTGGTCTGATTTGTCAGCCTAACTTGTATAAATGACTTAAAGATTGAGTTTTGTTTCTTTGTTTGCGCGCAGCGGTGCTGAACTCTTTGCGCGTGCTGTGCACGACCACGGACATCCTCACGAGTCCGGAGCGTCTGCCCGAGGAGGCGCGGGCCGCGGTCGCCGCCAGCGCCGCCGTCAAGACCGAGCCCACGTAGGCCACATACGTTCTAATCTCGACAATTCGTTAGCGAGTCGTCACTATTGAAGTTACAACAGCTAATTTCCCTCAGTGACATTTAGGGAGTCGGCGAAGTCAGTGTCAACCTCGATTGATAGCCGGAGTGTTGTGTCGATCCAGATTGTTATATATTCGGCCGCAAACAAGTTGAATATAAATAAATATTAAGCAACTTAAGTCACGTTTGCATGGAGGCCATGTGCTCATTTATTTGTATTCAACATCTTCCGGCCAATGTATTATGTGTATCGATCTACTTTTGCCTAAGTTTTAACTCTGCCATTTACTGTTTGTTAAAATACCTCACGTTAAATATGATTTTGCTGTGAAGTTGTTACTTTGTGGGAATGATCATAATGTTTCAGTTTTTTTCATGTAGCCGGGCGTTGCTTTCGAGTGGCAAATATTTTCTACTGGTCTCATGTTAAAATATTCACGTTAATATAATTTCAGCTAAACTTACTATTATTCTGACTTGTTTAAACACTGCCCGGTATCAAGTGTAAGCTTATGTCTAAATTGTTACCTCTATTAATGTGATTTTCGGAGTTTGTGGGAGAAAAATTGGTGTAAAAAGATTTAACAAAAAAAAAAAAAAAGAAAAAAAAGGTTATTATATTTTGGTCACGATGTTAAAAAAATATATTTATATACAATTTAGAAAGGGATTGATGTAAAGGAACGGTAAAAGTTAATTACTTATGTAGCATCACAAAAGAAGAAGAAATCGTGTATTTTAAATACACATTTTATGTGAATTGTACAACAGCGGTCTAATTAATATCTTGAACAGACACCACTTATTATGTAAATTCTAGCGGAGCGTCCGCTGTCTATGTTGTGAAGGTGAAATTGAAGTGTCCTAATCTTAGTGCCTTGTACGTGGTAGTTAATTCAATTGTTATTATAAACATACTTAGTCGCTTATTGTTCTCTCGATGTTTCTTGAAGATTGAACAGAGATGCACGACACTCGATTAATATTGTCACATATTGATGGTCAGTTGTTTATTGTAGTTTGCACATTCGTGTCTGTTGCGAATTCCAATATTGTCTTTTAAAATCTAACTCATAAGACCTTTAAGGGTCCGAGGCTCTTTATATCGGCTGTAGTAATGGCCGATGGATAGGGCAAATGAAACGAAATACTTTTACCAAAGATATAACAGCCGTACAGCGCATAGTTGAGTGCGCAACCATGTTGTATAATATGTGGCCGTCCTGTCCGATATCACGTCAATACCAATGTAGCTCGTAAGAAACAATGAATTTATTGAACTTGTCGAGATTTAATTTAGAATTGTCTAAGTGTATTTACGTAAGTACTTTAAGTAAATATTTTTATATTGTGTGGAAACACAAATGTTTTTATATAACTATATATAAATCGGTGCCAACGTAAATATTGTTGTAATTTGTTATGTAGTGATATAATTTTATGAAGTATCGTTGACTGTGGCAGCACGTTGTCGTTTGTTGGCGTCGGCGCTGCGCCTGCGCCGCGCTCGTGAGCTTTAAATGAGGTTAAGTGCAATTGTTGTTCTATTGGAAATACAATCTGGAAACTAATTTACTGCTGTTTTAATTATCATTTATTTGGAACAAACAAGGTACAATTGAATAATAAATTAATACATCGCAGTATAGTCACGAATACAAATCTTAATTTTATTCACTCCAATCGTTCTCTTGCTTCAACAAATCGATACCGTACATAACGGCTGTAAACAACTGTGTTGTTAAAGAGCTCGCAGATAGATTCAATGTCAACTTATATATTAATAGCTGAAATTCCTTTAGTGTCAATTGATGTATTGACCGCGTTTCACGGCCATATAATAAGGAATAAATACATAATAATTTGTTTAATAGCTAGCCGTCATGCTAGATGATAAGATATTCATTAGGGTTCCGTACCTTAAAAGGATAAACAGAAGCTTTATAAGATCACTTTGTTGTAGAAATTATGCTTATTGGCATAAATATTTAAAATGTTTTATTGATATATTTAAAGCTCTTGGTTTAAGTATACCAGATTTGCCATACATTAAAACACTGGGAAATCCAACTTTATGTTCATAAAATATCGAAGGGTCTATTCACTAAAATACTGGTCATTTGAATACAGAATGATGTTTTCTTATTCATTAGTTCTGTCAACATCAAATATTTGCGCAGGCGCCGTGCCGTGTCTCATTATTCCAAGAACTGAGTATGAGTAACTTCACCTTGTCAAGTAACGCCTCCTTAGTCAGTGCAGAGAGCAGAATACAAATTCTCATCATGAATACTTCATATACACTCTTGTACACATGATATGCGGGTTACATCGTAGTCACTCTGGTTAGCTAAGTGATTCGCTAACTAAAGACTCGTCAAGTAAAGTTCTCGTCAAATAATTTTCCCGCTCAGAAGTCAGTCACTTGACGCCTTGCGCATGCGTTTGTTAGTAGGTTCTGACTGAACCTCACCCTAGTCACTGTAGCTATCTTCAGAGGGGTAAAGTTATTTGACCGATTAACCAGGCCTCATATAAAAGTGGAAGCAGGTCAGATTAGTTCTGTCGTTGAGCTGCAGCAAGCATTCGCGCCAGTCGAGAGGCTGGCTGCGACAGTAGCGTGGCCACAGCGCCCAGCTCCACGATGCAGCCGCTGTCCAACACCACGCTGCGCTCGTAACCGCGCACTGAAGAGATGCGGTGCTGGAAACATGTATTAGTTAGTAGGTAGTTTTGGTATGATACTGATGTTCGTGAATATCTAGACATGTAGGTATAGAAAGAAGTAAGTATATAAGTACATCTTCTTTCGTGTCGATGACATGTCGTATATTGAGACTGCACTATGTCAGCCCAATAGGTATACCGCCACAGCGAGAGCACGGCCGGATGCGCTCATTAAGTCCTCCCGCGAGCAAGTTTCATTATAAGTACTTATAATGGTGGTAAATCCAAATTCTTTCCGAATTGATGAATTCGTTAACCTCCCCTTATCTTAATTTTTTTACCACCAATGCGACCATTACGCTTAAATGTAGGGCTGCCATCACGAATTTCGCCAAACCCGGACAAATATTAAAAAAATCCGGACATTTTACGTAAATCGCCTTTTTTCCCGAACAAGTACGATTTTTTTTTAACAAAATAATACCTAATTTGTAATCCATTTGTTATTAACATATACTTAAATTAAATGAGGTGCTTCCTTATATGAAAAGTGTCCGGACACTTCTTGAAACCCCGCCCGGACGGCCCCCGGACGGCCTCCAAACGAGGACAAATCCGGGGAAACCCGGACGGATGGCAGCCCTACTTAAATGTGACCGTGTCAGAAATTAATCCAGGTTTTGCTTTGTAACTGACTGCTTGAAAGGAACTTGAACTGCTTGAAAATAAATTAAACCTCTTGGGCAGGGCGTGTTTCTTGGATTTGGGTGGTCCAGGCTTCTGGCCACCATTTTGACAATCTATACCTCTACTTTTGCGTAAAGGGTTAGGTACTTACCGCCACAGTAATAATAGTAGTATGAGGTGCAACAGCTGCTAGAGCGGAGAGTAGCGCTCGCTCCGCGCTGGCGTCGAGCGCGGCGGCCGGCTCGTCCAGCAGCAACGCGCCCGCCAGCCGCGCGTGCAGCGCCGCGCGCGCCGCCGCCACCCGCCCCGCGCGCCCCGCGCTCCAGCCCGCGCCGCCAGGCCGCGAGCACACGCTGCACTCTGCACAGACCGGTGAGAAAAAGAAATGAAAAATATTTATTAGAAGTAACAAAGTGTAATATACAAGAATTGTGTTTGGAGAAGTGCAAGTTGCAAGAAGTGTGAATTGTGAGAACGGTGAGCAGTGAGGTAAGGGGCTTGTGGAGAACTAGACCAGTGATGTTATTGATGTCATTATCAACTTAGCTAAATACCTTATATAAAGTACATAATAGAGTTGACTATTCTACAATATTTAAAGGACAATGCCAGGGTCTGGGCTCATAGTTTGCCCAGCAGTGGGAGTAGTTCCAGGGGGTTCCTTAGTGCACTCTGAACACGTAATGCAAATATTTTTTAAATCGCTCCTGGGGTCCCGAGGAAAACCGGTTCAAATATTCTCCATGAAGAGTCACTTTACAAGGCCTGAGCCATTTGCCCAGTAGTAGGAGTGATTGGAATAGGTTCTTTACTTCACTCTTAACACGAAATTAAAATATTTTTGAAATCGGTCCCAGGGGTCCCGAGAAAAACCGGTTCAAATGTTCTCCTTAGATATTCACTTAACAAAGTCTTTGGCATTTGCCCAGTAGTGGGAGTGGTTAAAGTAAATTCTTTACTTCACTTTTAACATGAAATTAAAATATTTTTGATATCGGTCCCTAGGGTCCGGGTGAAAAACCGGTTCTTATATTCCACATGAACAGTCGCTTCACAAAGCCTGTGCCATTTGCCCAGTAGTGGGAGTGATTAAAATAGATTCTTTACTTCACTCTAAACATGAAATCAAAATATTTTTGAAATCGGTCCCAGGGGTCCCGAGAAATTAATCTGATAAGACATTTCTGCCAAATAAGTCTTACTCATATGCATATTGTCAATCTCACTGCACAGGATCTCGCTGTCAGGATCCAGTACTGGAAAATGTTGGAATGGGTTTTTTTTTACTGTGATTTTCAAATAAATTCTAAAAGCGTTGGATTCTAATAAGAACTGACAATGATTTTCTGAAAAAAAGGCAATTACCGCAATATTTTTGAATTTACGGTTTAAATCTACAAGGCGCCTAGAAAAATCTTATCAAGACGAATAAAATAAGCTCGAACATGAGGTAGTTAGTAGATACCGTTGAGGAGTTCCCTCATCTCTCTGTCGTCTCCATTGTCAGGTCAGATCTTAACCTTTACAGTTTTGTGGTGTCTGACACATATCTATACCCGAATGACAAGGTTTTACTCGATATGTGTCTACAATTTTTCGAGAGTCGCTCCCGATTATTTTAGAGATTCCATCACCAGACCCTGGGCCGGATGATAAATGAACCATTGAGGAAGTAAGCCCTTTCAAACAATAAAATAATTCTTGAAATCGATTGGTAAACGACGGAGTTATGCACGTACGAACGTAAAAAGAATACAAATGAATTAAGAGCCTCCTCCATTTTTGGAAGTCGGTTAAAAAAAAGTTGTCGTGTACAATACCTCGTATTTGTCAATGAATATAATTCATTTCAATTAAGGTAATAAAAGTGGAATAGTTAAGAGTTCGTAAGCTTATTTTTATGTAATATTGAATAAGAGTCAAACCAGTTTTTCTCAGGACTCCCGGGATAGGTTTCGAATTGCTTTGGTCTGGGACCTAATATAAGCCTATGGAACATGCACTATGCAGTTACTGTGGGCAACACTTGATCCTAACTTCCATACAAAGAATAGCATTGTCCTTTGAGGATGGCAAAAGTTAGGTCCCATATCAAATAGTCAAACTCATCAAAAATGTCACACTTCTTGCAAGATTTCAAAAAAGTCTTCCGAAGAAGATCGGACAGGAAACCATATTCACGGTCATAAGTGTTACACATACCCAATCCTGCAGGCTGGGCTGACACAAAGTCGAACAGTCCGACAGCTCTGAGACTGTGCCAGATCTCTTCGTCGGTATGTACGGCAAGTGGGTCGAGGTTCTCCCTGAGCGTGCCGGAGAACATGGCGGGGTCCTGCGGCACGAGCACGACGCGGTGCCGTAGCGCGCGCAGCGGCACGCGGGTGATGTCCTCGCCGTCGATGAGCACGCGGCCACTGCTGATCGTGGTCGCTCCGGCGCACGTTAGAAGTAATGTTGACTTACCGCTGCCGCTTCTACCGCAAATTGCTACCTGATTTTTAAATATTTACTGTTAAGTTCTACAATATATACTTTATAGTGTATTGCAAAAAATTCTTGTGGTCTAGGAAAATAGACGAAGAAGTTCAAGGTTACCTTTTCACCGGGAGATATGGTAAGGTTTATATTCCTAAGTATCGACGTAGATCCTGGTTCATGCTGAATGCTGACGTTTTCAAATTCTATTTTCCCGTTTCTCTGCCAACCGACGGGTATGGGACCTGAAAAGTTTAATACCTTTTGGTAACAGGTGGATAAAAGTAGTTATAGCGATCCTCGAAAGATATACCTGGGTGTGCCAAAGCTACTATTTTTAGGACCCGTGACTCCCCGAGGAGTATCTTCCATACAAGTATACTATAGTAGATAAAAATGCCATTTGATGGGATGCCTACTTACAGTCATCCCTATAGTCTTCTTGCGGCACATTGGTATCATCATGCACGCGTTCAAGTGCTGCCAGTTGCAGGTGCAAGTCTGCGCGGCACTTAGCCAGGTGCGCGAGGTAGGCGGGCAGCAGCAGAGCGTACGCCCCCGCCAGCCCCGCGCTCGCACCGCCCCCGCCGCCTTGCAGGCACACCGCCAACACAGCACAAACGCACCCGGCCCCCACCAAGTCCTGCAACATGTTTAATTGACTATAATATCTATACACATCATTTGGTAATAGGTGCCTAGTTTTAAATTACTTACGAAACTATGTAGCGAAAGTTATTGAGCTTACCAACACGAAGGAACATCAGGGCGATTTAATGTGACTCTATTTTTCCTAAACTGTATTTAGTGCGTTTCTCTCGTCTTAGGATAGACCCTACGATGAGTGACATGCTTATCAGAGTTCAGAGTATCGTACCAGTGTCAATCCAAGCCAGCGGTTGGCGGCATTCAGCAGGAGCAGAGTGTTGTGGTTGTTGTCGAGAGCGCGCTGGTAGGTGTCGCGCATGCGCGGCTGCAGGCGGCCGGCGCGGATGGTGCTGCCGCCCGCGCATGTCTGCGCACACAGCGACACCACGCCCGCTGCGCTCTGCGCCTCTGCGCTCTGCAGCTCTCTAAAGTGACAAATATTTGCTAATTACTGTACTTTTTAAAGCAGCAATAACAAAAAATAGTTATATGATTGACCTGTAAATAATTAAACTATAAGTTAAGCTGAACGAAAGTAATTAATGTATCCGCGTGATGTTGTTTAAGTATTATTGCGCTCATCCGACACGCTTAATTCATTCTTCGCGCCTCACGTCCATTGACCGTTCTACGTTGTATTTACTTACTACTTATGTACCTAGCGTTACACAGATAGACCGACTGCAGGAAGAGATAGCACAGCAGCGCCGGCACCGACGCCAGAAGAGTCCACGGCGCGATGACCGCGTTCACTAGCATGGCCGCCGCACATAGTAGAGCGAGCTGCGCCCAGCGGCTGATTGCTGTCGGGAGTTTCTGTGGTAAGTGAAGGCATATTTAGTGTGCTGTCATTGTAAATGAGTTTTGTGAGTGAGGGGTACTGGGTTGCCTGGGTAACTGGGTCGAGGAGGTCAGATAGGTAGTCGCTCCTTGTAAAACACTGGTGCTCAGCTGCACCCAGTGAGACTGCAAGCCGACCTAACCCTTAGTTGGAAAAAGGCTCGAGAGATGATGATCATTGTAAATGAGTTGACACACGAAAACTTAAATCTGGTGTTCTGCCATACCTTATCGATGACCAAGATGTCTGCCGAGAAGCGATGCAGTGTATCTCCAAGGGGAGCACTTCGCAGATGGTGCGGCGGGGCGCGCAGCGTGGCGTGGAGGAGGCGCTCGTGTAGCGTGCGGCGTGCCTTGGCCGAGGCGCACGCGTTGGCCGCCTGCGCCGCGCCCGCCGCCAGCGCGCCGCCGCCGCACCACATCGCGTATGTACTCACGCCACTCCATGTCTGAAGAAGGAAAATATGTGGAATAGAATTGGCATGCTTGTAGACAATTTCACCGGTTAATTATAAAGTCTCTGATTGATAAACTATAAGTTTTGGTTTTACAGGTCTCGGATAGTAGTATCTGGTAGAAATTATAAGCAGCCTTTATCCGGCAGATAACATTAAATATCAGTTAAGTAACTGACACTTTATCGGTATACAATGAATTCAAATGTAAGTATATTAGAAATCATTTATTGTAACATCGAACTTCTTAACAAAGGGATATAGATATATAGTCATAATTATCACAATTTCATGCCACACCGTTATTTCATCTAGAGAGTTGTGTCGTAGAAAGTGTGGCATATTATCCTACTTAAAAGTACATTAGCCTCACCTGCGAGTCAGTGAGCTGTGTCTCCTTGCTTTGTGACGTGGTGTAGGTGAGCCAGTAGTCGGCGGCTAGAGCGAGTGCCTGCGCTGCGGCCGCCGCCAGCCAGTACGCGATGCCCCACCACCGACACGCTTGCGCATACTCCCACCAAATAGCGCACTGGAAATCGAAAAACAAATCTGTTATAGATCGCATGCCTTTCAATAACAGCTCTTGTTGTCGTAGTTTTTGCCTCTGAAACAAAAATAAATGTTAAGAGATACTCTTTAATGAAAGAAACTTTTAATTCGGTGCAGGAAGATTGGGTAGCTACCTAGTGCAGTTTCTCATTAAAGTAACTCGTGGTTGTTAGTGCAAGGTTTGACCTAGAGTCAGACTCACCTCGTTTACTTCTTCCACTTTCGGTACGGTGTCATCTTCATCTACAACAATGGTGTTGTTCGTTTCGATGCCATTGGAGGTCAATGAACTATACGGCGTTGTGTCAACCATAGAATCATCAACGACATCTGAAACGGATTAATTCGACATAATTTTTCTGGATTTCAACATTTACGTAGGAATATAAAGCATAAGTACACACCCCTATTTTCAATATCTTCCATAACACCTTCAGAATCTGAGCTTATCAGTCTGCGTAACGTTCTTGGTGTAAACCTGTAAATATAATAATCCTAATAATACGTACGATTTATTATGACTAAAACTGAACATCATCTCATTAAATGAAAGATATTTCTTTCACCAGGGCATATAAAAATCTAACCTGTTGAGATTACGCGGTGCCTTGGGCCGTAACCACCGCCGCAGCATGCTGGCCTCTCTCTGTAAAGCTGCGTTAGACTCATCTGCACTCACGGCTCTTCGGACATCCGGTCGCCATCTAACAATTAGGAAGTGATGAATATCGAATTTGAATCTAATAATGTCAAAGCGAATGCTTAATAGGAATACTTTGGGCCGGCCTATACGTGGAGTAGGATACATAGGAGTATAGGAGGACCATGCAGCTAGAGCATATGGAGTAGATAAAGGAGTGTACCTATATGTAGATATATAAGAGGAGGGAATAAAGGAGTATACAGGGAGAGTACATAGGGGTACAAGGAAGTATATGAGTACATAGGGGAGTATCTAACGGGCGGACAGCAGCTACTGTAACCTACTATTGTAATGTATGTACTAACTACTGTTAGGAAGCATAAGTGAATTATTTATTGATCTGGACATAACAACAGTGCCCACTACGGCAGGTTCGCTGGACCTAGTAATAATCATGAGCTAGTGCAGCGTAGTGTATGATAATAAAGTGAACTTACTTGTAATTGTACATGGAAGGTGGCGGCGAGGACAGCTGCCTGGAGAGTGCTGGTCGAGGGTGTGAGGACACGCGACGCCGCCAGCTACCCACAGCGCAAGTTGTCAGCTCTGGGAGCAAGTGCGCGCCTGCTGCTTCGCTGATGCCCACCTAAATGACACACAAGACCCATTGGTGAAGTCAGATGCTCCAAGATGCTCATATTCTCAGTGGAAGTAGGTCCGTGTAAGTACCTATCAGTATTTCATAAAGAGCGGCTGCCTGCTTTATATTTATAGTCAATCTATAAACTTTATAGGTAGTAAAATTGGGCGTTCGAATAGTCAAACATTTTGGTTTCCCCTCGTAGCTATTGTAAACAAATAGGGTCACGTTTTTCAACGTGTTAATCTCATATAGCAAAACATAGCCATTGTCCAAATATTCGATGTGAACGAACTCATTGTCACATAAGTTTTAAAACTAATAAATAATAACACATCTGTTGCATGTGCTCATCCGTATCTAAGAATAGGCCGGTAAAAAACATGCCATGACCTCATGGTCGTACAAAATGTGAATTTAATTGTACCTAAAAACTTCTTATTCGGTATCATTTGCTAGAAATAGTTAATTGGTTTTATTTAGGAAACTAGCGGAATTGGTCGTCTTTGTCTTTGGTACATCGCTAGGGTTGCCAATAGTTTCACCGGGTCGTTCCTAAATCTCATTGCTTGAAAGATCTGTAAACTTCTCGTAAGTCAGCAGTTCATAGTTCCTAGTATACCTCAGTCTCCGCTTAAAATCAATTTACCGTGGTCTCGTCGGAGTTGCACCTCTGGAAGCGGGCCCTGCTGAGCGCGCGCACGAGTCGGGAGCGCTCGCGGGCGGCGCCGCCGGGCGGGCCGGCCCCAGCCCGCGCGGCCGCCGTGCGCGCCTCGTTCGCCAGCCGCGCCCAGCGAGCCAGCGCGCCCTCGCACGCCGCGCCGCGCCCCACGCCTGATACTCGACCTCCTTCCATTGCTATTATCTAGGAACACCCATGACCCATTAGGTAACTTCATCTGTTTTTTACTAGGCCAGGATCTTGGTCTACCTGCCCCACCATAAGCTACATTACAAAGGTTGAGTTAAGACTATGAACCAATTATAAATGAACAAATATGTATAGAGGTCACTCAAGCGAGTAACTTGATTGTAATGCTTACAGATATTGGCATTAGTCTCTTATTAATTTGCAGACAACCGAATTTAATCATGCGAAAAGTGCATATAATTTTCAGCACTTAAATTTATTACTTTGTTCATGTGAGTTAGGATTACGATTAACCAGGGTTTCACGCGCTGTTAGCCATGCATTGCGTGCCCTTGAATGATTGAATAGGAAAATATCTAATACGTAAGTATTTAATATCTACCAATTCATATAGATTTACCAGGAAATATCTTGCTTCCGCCTACAGCAATTGCGACTGTTGATATTATTTGTTCAAATGTGTGAGCGGGCGTTACGTTACCATGGGTTCTTATTGGATTTACCAGAAAGGTGTCCGAGCATGCACTCATTAAAATCCGAATATTTCTGTGGCTTGATTATCATCAAGTCGCAAAGATTGTCTTTGTTTGTTATCACTGGCCACCTACCAAGTCGGCATAATGTAAGAGTTCGAGTCTGTTGGTGGCGACGAGGACAGTGCGTCCGGCGCGCGCGGCGGGCACGAGCGCGCGCATCACCAGGTGCCGCGCCAGTGGAGCGTCCAGCGCGGCCAGCGGCTCGTCCAGCGCCAGCAGCTGCGCGCCCGAGTACAGCGCGCGCGCAATGCACACGCGCATGCGCTGTCCGCCCGACAGCGGCGCGCCGTGGCTGCCCAGCCGAGTCGCGTCACCCTCTGTTTCCAAACATTCATAATCACCGCACATACGACACATCATACACAATTGTATACTGGCCTGCATATCTATCTATAAGCATAATAATAACCATCATTGTTCGATCGTTCCAGATTAATGATTTCATTCGTAACTGTATACACGTGCTCCGATTCATTTGCTGGCAGTTTGATTGCATACACTGTACGTTGTTTGATACTTCATTAGCTATAAGATCTTTAAATAACGTTCAATTTATAATCTACTTTCTTGCCTGGTAAAAGCTGCAGGTCGGGTCTCAAACCGGTCGCTCGCAAGACGCGGCCGTATTTTCTCTGGCACCACGAGCTGTCCATGACGATGTTGTTGCGCACCGAGCCTTCCAGCAGCCACGGCGGCTGTCCCGCGTACCACATGGAGCAGTACCTACCCACAAACAGATCATATGATGCCATACATACTGTATCTCAAACATTTATTGCTTTAACTCTAAACAGTATTTTATGCTGTTCAAACTGTTTGTATAACATACTAATTATGAAGTCGTGAGCTTGTAAATAGTTGAAGATATATTATGACAAATAATATTGGCATAAATTAAATACAGGTATGCCAGTGGACAGAATGTAATGTAGTGCCGGCTTATTTATTGCAACAATGATGTTGAATTTGTGGCTTACCTCGGGGTTATGCCTTCGTTTATTGAACGTTTTAATTACAGAATGTAATTGTGTGAATTGAAGCATTGTGTTCGGTATTTGCCTGTCGGTCACCAATTAAGCTATGAGATACGTACAACGGCAATGTTTAATTAAGGTAATTAGTTTCAAATTGCTACTCTATTTTCGTTTATGGGTAGAAACATTCCATCGGTTCTTGTCCCGAGGGAGTAGTTAGACTTCTACGTTAACTAGCTATGTGAAGTGCGGCTGTGTCTGACATAGAAAGCTGAATGATCCTGTTCGATTAACTGGAAAAGTTTTTATGGTACTTTCCGTTATCCAAGTAGAAACTAAACGTTTTCGGGGTTAATAAGTGGGTACTTCCTATTATGAAAATGTTATCCTTACTTGTTATAAACGACCTCTCCTCTATCCAGATACATCTCCCCAAGAATTGCAGACAGCAATGAAGACTTTCCAGATCCAGTAGCTCCAACTACCATTATTAGTTTTCCTGGATTGAAATAGAGTCATAGTAAAATAAAAAATATATATTGTATAAATTATTATGTATGTATATTTACGAATAGCAGACTTTCTGCATAGAGGCTTGTAAAATGCTACTGACCTGTTGGAATTTCTAGGTCATCTATTTCTAACAGCATATCACTCCTTTTGCCCCAAGTGAAGGCTGCATTCTTAAACGTAACCAAGGGGCCAGATCTACGAGTTGCCATCGTGAACACCTCGTCATCAGAAAACTGATCGACACATTCACCGTCAGTTTCGTCTTTACTGATTACGTTACTAACTTCGGATTCATTCCTGTCTAAGAATACTTCTTGACTTCGGTCTTCTGTAGATTTCTTTCGTTCTTCATCTTTACCTTCTTGTACATTGTTCGATTCAGGAAGTTCTAAAAAGTCTCGAATCCTCTTTGTACTGACCTAGATGAAATAAATGCAATCTTTATTTACTGGTAGTTGGCCAGTTAGAACAAATGCATCAATTATGCATAGATGAATATTAATATGTTGTCCTTACCATCGCTTGAATAACCATTAGCACTGTTACAGGCAGTATGAGAAGGGGAACAGTGAGTTGATTAAATAACGCTAATCCAGCGAATACATTAGTAGCCGTTAACTGACTGTTATTGTCTAATAAGTAGTAAACGGTAAAAGTGATTGCAGTTATCATTATCGAAGATATTTGAGTTGTGAAAGCTGAAAATATTTTGTCATTTTTTTAAACATCATCACACATTAAGAACATATTCAAACTTGAAAAATAAAACATGACATGAGTATTATTTAAAATCTTACTCAAGAAACTCCAGTAAACAGAATCTTTATTTAGAAGTTTCAATTCGAGTTCTCTTAATTGTAAAATTTTCTCTTTGAACAAATCTTCCCAAACGTAAAGCTTGATCACATCCATGCCGTGTAATATTTCCGTCATTTTTGATAATCTGTGATCTGTGCATTTTGATATGTCCTTTGAATTGTCCGATAATTTCTTTCCAATGTAAAACTGCAATGGCGTGATTACTAGAACACTTGCAGCAGTCCCTATGATTGCACTCACGCCCAGTTTGGTATATAATAAATACAATATCACTATTACCTGTAAAATAATGAAAGTGATGAGTGTTTGTCCCTAATACTCATTAGCCTACCCGCATACTGCAGACTGAACAGACGGACAGTTGGCGCGACAGTTCTTTTTGAAAATTGAGAATTCATTCAGTTTTGGTCGATCTGACTCTGGTCAAATAGCTGATAGTCGTAATGTACACCCTCCCCCTCGGCCGACTTAAAATGTCTGTCATTTGCGGGTACTCTTACTTTACATGATAATGAGGTTCCCTCTATCAATAGGGATAACTTACCTTCAGAGGTATTGCCCAAATGTAATGACATATCCACACACACGACATGATATTGTACGTGTCCTGTGAGACTAGATTGGTTATGAGCCCACTCCTCGTGGAGCTACTGTCTTCGGAGTCGGGCAACAGTCGCGAGTCTTCGTCATCGTCGGCGTCTGTCGATGACCACGGCGCCAGCCTCATACACTTGTCGTAGACCATGCTCTGTCAATAAAAAACTGCATAAAATGCAAAACTATTATAAATTACGTAAGGGAACATTTCAAAAGCAAATAAATATAATTTAATAAAAGCTGAGAAGTCATAATGAACAAACTTGTAAAGCCGTCTTCAGTCTTGTGCCTTCGACCGTCACTAAATGTGTTGAATTCTGAGATAAGAATGCTTGGCTAATTAGCGCCATCGTAATTATAAGAAGCATTACATATCCGTTCTTGAAGAATTCTTCTACAGTCACTTGTGTACTGGAATTGTCTATTTTAGAGGGACTTTCCATGTACTGTATTATAATGGCCAGTCCTAAGGGAGGTACCACACCGATCATGTCGCCAAACAATTTTAATATTCCAGCGATATAAAAGTTTGGCCAAACTTTACGAATGTAACATGACCATAGACTGGGGCTCCCATCTTTAGCATTTGAATTCTGAAACATGGACAACGAATCTGTGATCGAGTATGGTTAGGTTAAGAACTCCAAAACTATAAAGTAATTAATATACGTACGTCTAAGTTCTGAAATATTTTCAAAAATTCTTTATAATATTTTAATGAATGTTCGTCTTCTGGAAGTTCTCCCAAATAATCTGGTTCCAGTGGTGACTTATATCCTTTATGTAATAAAGAATTCAACCAAAAGAACGTGATTTTTGAATAGAAGTGAGTGTCGTTGTGTTTATAACAGATATTTGGGATATTTGATTTCAAGTCATTTCTGAAGCGTTTCGTAACCTGAAATGGTGTTAAGTAAATCATATTAATAAGTAGGTACATTAATATCACCTAATCCCATCGTCAAATAAATAATAGGCTTGAATATGATACGTGCGAACTGAGAGCAAATATGTATAACATTCGTATTGACCGTACGTGCACTCATGGGAAATACCATCTGAGAGCGGCGCCAGACGCATTGTGAAAATCGTCTCCACCGATGTATTCCTTACGCGACGGCTGGCGCCGGCGGCGGCGGCTCGTCCTGACTCATGCACCGTACAGGCGAACATCTCTATATTCTATTCCAGTGCTCCCAGTTTTAAGCTCAATACGCTGTCATTTTATTTAGTTATAAAGAGAAAGTAGCACCGGCACGTAACGGTCCGCTACTAGAGGATAATGATATGCGACAAACATGCACATCATTTTGTTACGCACGTATCACTGGAATGCATGTTACTATTTACTTGGTGTCTATTATTGAAGTCACGGTATCTACAAACGGAACGGAAGTCAGTATTTATAGACCCAATTTAATAAGCAGTCATAATTTTCGACGCTTCTTATATTTCTTCTAATCGCAAGCAATAGTATTTATCTAAATATTTGAGCGTTATTGCTATACAAATAGTATTTAAAATAGATTGTATCTGCAGGCAGATGTCAAGCTTCTGAGCGTTTATTCCCGATGAGTCCTTGATACAATATAGATGAAATAATTTGAATAATATGGAGGCCGTTTACTATATAATAGTCATACGTAATACTGCCAAATAAGTATACTTTATGAGGTTATTCGATCATCCTGAGTTTGTTTAAGAAGGCCTTCATGCTCTTAACGATTCTATGTATGACTTGTGTGTGGTAGCTGTTTGCTTCTGGCAAAGAGGTATCAGCTCAACTCATCCCTAGATTCAAGTTGACCCTTTTTATACAGCTACCCGCTGCAAAAGATAGTCTATTGGAAAGGTGCTAAGAAGTGGAAATTCCTTTTGCAACAAAATAACCTACTGACTTAGATTCCATGCAAATAACGAGGTTAATTATTGTTAAAATAATTCTAAGTTTGACCGTTTGAACAAAAGTCTGTTTAAGTTTAATAACCTCTTTAAACATTGCTTCAAATACAATAATCTCTATTAACAAGAGGAAGAAGACGGTTATTTCTAATGATGTCACAATTACGGGGAAGACGAAGGTAGATGCGTTAAGCCATAACACCAATTGAGTTTTGAAAACCTTAGTTTTATTTAAGTACTGCTGAAATAAACATAGGTACGAATCGGGCAAGTTGAGGCTGAGCTGGTAAATAGCGAACTATCCAAAAAAACTAACTATGGATGATAAATAGGTGCATGTAAATGTACCTATGTCAATTTATAGTGTCGTTGGACTTAAGTTGTAACGTATGTTTACAATTCAATAAGGTGTTTAATCGGTGACTAGCTGAATCGACTAACTGTAGGACGACGCTTAGGCGGAACACTTATCAAGTTATGTGCGCTAAGTCAATAAATACGTAAGGGGATAGGATTACGCTCCACGAAACAATTAGCATGTTATAAACATTAACTGCGTGAGATGCGTATTTATATCTGTAGTACCCACACTACAGCAACTCCGAGTGCGACGGATATGACGTGCTTAGATAATCTTTAAATATAATGGCTATAGAAAACCTAAATGGAATGAGTCGCTAACGCGGTGTCCTGCGTGAGCGACGAACGCGACGCGACGCGACGCTGCGAACGCGACGAACGCGATCAACTCAAAGGAATTCCCTACATGCGGCCTATGTGACAGTCTGCGGCGAGACGCGACGTAACGCGTACTTGTTTTGAGGGCGACCAGACGCGACACCGCGAACTATTCAGAAGCGTTGATTGTTGTGGGACAAAAAAAACATAAATATTAAAGAAATCGTTTATTAGTACAAACAAGTTGGAAGATTGTTGCTGTCTGTACTTTAAATATGAACTTTCAAGCAAAATTGTAACACAACTTCTCCATGATTTGAGAAGTAATGACCAAAATCACGTAGGACATCTGTCGCGTATAGCATCGCGTCGCATTACGTCGCGTCGTGTTGCGTCGCGTCGCGTCGCGTTCGTCGCTCACGCAGGACACCGCGTAACCCCCTAATGGTTACGCGAGTGCTGTCACAAACAAAAGCTTGCGTTTAAGGATCTGTTGCGATTAATATTTATTGGTAATCGTTTCTATATGTATTTATGGGTAAGAAAAAGGCAGGTATCAAAGGACGTAACAATCGCATATCCTCATAAAGCATAGCATAACGTCAATTAAAACTTGTAAACTAGGATTGGCAACATTATCATGTAGTATTAAATAGATACATCCTTTGAAATAAATAATATTGCAGTTACGTTGATGGATAAATTACCTCGTCATAAAAACAAATGCAGTCAACGACAGATATCAGTAATGCCATCAGTAAGGAAACGCCTTGTGTGTACAGTTCTACGTGAGTGGTCGCAGCTCCGGTGACGAGGTGTTGCCATAGTATGCTCCCTGCAGAGGCAGCGGCGAGCATCCAGTATATGGCAAGGTAGAGGATGGGGGCTGCGGAGCGCCGGGTCCAGAGAGCCACGTGGAAGGCGGCCGCGGCCAGCCACGACCAGGGCGCCATGAGCGCGGCCACCAGGCGCACGGTGTCGGCTGGCCGGAGCAACGCCGCCGCCGCGTCGCAGCACCACGCCGCTGCCAGCACCAGGCTTGCCACTCCTCTTACATTTTGACCACGCCACCGTTTAGAGTGCCTGCGTGCGTTTGTTATGTCAATTCAAGATGAAATATTTAAACAAGAACGAAAGTTATCATTTTCTGGTAATCTTTAATTGCGCATACAATGTAGTTGAATATAGGCACCTAAACTAGATTTCAGGTCATCAGATTAATACCTCTACAAGTTTAACAAAATTCAAGAGGTCCACTTTAATTATTTTTTAAAGAAATGCGTATTATACCTATAACCACATAAGTAATTACTTTCCAGTGTATTTTTAATGAGGAATACCGAGAAAGTCATGAAATAAAAATCAATATCATGAACATGGTCAAAACTGTAATGACTTCAACATGTGAATTTTGATGTTGTTTTTCCTTCCCTATAAAAAAAAATGTTCGACGAATAACCTGATAGCATAATCTTCATATTTTATAGAAGGAAACTGTTTTTATTTAATTGATAATCCAAATCCAGTATCCTCGAAAGTTGTGATTAATCATTTCTTATGAATGCTTATCCGATTTATTATTATGCTGAAGCTTGATTTTGGAGTAATTATACTAGAATCAATGAGGATTAGCGTTATCGGGTGTGCATATTAGTGCGATACTGAGTAGTCATTGAACATCCTTGGCAGACGTTACGGGTAGTCTGATACCAGTCTAACCAAGAGGTATTGGGTTGCCCGGGTAACTGGGCTGAGGAGGTCAGATAGGGCAGTCGCTCCTTGTAAAACACTGGTACACAGCTACATCCGATTAGACTGGAAGCCGACCCCAACATAGTTGGGAAAAAGGCTCAGAGGATGGACTGAGTAGTGTTGTACCTGTAGTGTTTGTGTAGAGGAGCGCAGCAGCACATGAGCGCGGCGCTGATGGACGCGCAGTACAGGTTGAGCGAGTGCAACGCCGCCGCCAGCGCGCGCGCCTCGCACGCCGCGTCGCCGCGCGCGCATACCGCCTCCATCACCAGCACCGAGGATCACTTGTTGACGATAATCACTACAGCGCACTGTCCACTATTGATCTCACCATTTGGGTGTTGGCGATGCTAATGGAACACAAATACTTATGTATATCGACTTATGTATTTTTTGTCATATCTGGATATCCCACATTAGATGACGAATCAGCCGCTCTTAAAGATCTTACTTACAAATCTTTTATTTTATGAACCTGCATATTTTTGTAGTCGTCATTTAACTACTTATCACGATTTTAGAAGAGGGCTTACCTACTCAGGAACCAAAGATAAAATTAACAAGTGCCCGCCATGTATTGGACACTAACACTTCATTTATAATGAGAGTAAATAATTAATTAATAGCTAAATAGGTGTACGCTAAGGGAACAATTATTTCTTTCTACAAATGAAACAATGTTCCAGTTAACGCTTAATTTCAAAACATACCTACTTTAACGGATAAGATTAAATAAAGTAGCAGTAAGGTTTAAGGAAATGTAAATAAGACTAGGTCTATGATATTGATTGAAAAAATATTTTGTAAATGGACTAAGTATACGTCACTCTAAGCGTCATTCCACTTTGTACCAGAATTCACAACAAAACTCACCTTCAAAATAATTTTAATTCCACTACCAAAAAACAATCACTGGTCACTTGGCGAATGTCACTGGTTTTGGAATTTTACTTTCATCCGCTTTCCATTATAGTGCAAATTATTGAGTTGAGTTTATGGCATTGTGGTGTTGTTATTATGCGATCAGTTGGAGTGTATTTGCATCGCGTGAGAGCGTGGCACGTGCGCGCGTGCTTGCAGCCGGTGCGAGGAGCGGCGACTGGCCGGCCGGAGTGGTGGTCGCCGCAGGAGCGCCGGCACGGCTCCGGCCGACGGCGACGCGTCGCGCGCCTCCCATTTCCCCAGCACTACTATGCACAAGCCGGCATTCTGTTGCACCGACAGTGATTGACCTGCCACTGCACATGTTTGCGTCTTTGCATTCATTCATTTCTACTAGTTGTTTTGTGGAACATACAGAAACGTTGTCTCACATAAAACCTATGGACAATGTTACATTAAAGCAGTGTGTACATATTTGTACTTAGGTCTTGTTGGATTGTAATTTTCCAGGACATATCTCATTTTCCTACTTAAAAATAAATAGCTCCCTACCTTATAGTTTATTACAGACATAAATACTCATGGCAAGTATGTACCTACCTATTGATTTCCTGCCATAATCCTTGTTAATGGCAACTTTTTACAGTCTCGTCTTAACGAGGTAATTTCAAGACCTTTTAATTAGAGTGCGTAAGTTACGCACATTGGCAAGCATAATGGCTGCACGTACTCGATATTCTAATGGCAGTGATCGCATAAACAAGGCGCCCGCGCACGGCTAGGAGGTGCGCGCGCGCACCACACGCTGGTGACACACATACGCGCCTGTTATTCTCCCCACTGACCTTATTCTCATTTTTTCCCTTGCTCTCACGCCATCACAACCTAGCTTAACCAGCATACTGATCAGTGTTTTTTCTAATCTTGCCCCCTAAACGTTTCCGTCATGATGAATTTTCTAATACCTAAGAAAATTGTATTTACATAAGTTAATTACCGAGCAAGATAATATGTATAAACAAAACATGTCCAAATAAACTTCATAAATAAAAAAGAAACAAAATTTATAAAAGAGATATAATGTAAAAATCCAGTATAAAAAACAAACACGTATGATCTATTCCTAACATGCACTGCTAACTTACTTAATGTACAAGTAGATAATACTATGGTGTAATGTTTGGAAGACTATCAAAAATAAAATCATGTTGGCACACACTTAAAGTAGTAACAATTAACAATAATACTCGTTGTACAATTTGTTCAGAAGTCTAAATCCCAACCAGAGGTTTCGTCGGGCGGTAGCTTGTCTTTGGGGTATTTCTCAAAGTTGCCGAGGTCCAGATCGTTAGCCACAGGCTGTATCAACGGAGCCTTCAATCGTCTTTCCAAGAGTCCTTCCCAGTCAAAACCCAAGAACCATCTGCAACAAGTTAGAATTTAGGTGATGCAAATATTTTGTCTGACACATACAAAAAATGAAACAAGGTACGCTAAAACCATTCAAATGATATAACGTGAACCTTACCTAAACAAAAAATAATTAGCCCTCAAACAATACATAGGAAAAAGAAGTGATTGATCGGATTCTTTGTGCTATATGTAAGAGACGCAAAAAGAATTTATATGAGTTCGGTATACTATGTAGGTACACAGCGATTCATTTCGGCCGTTGATGACGATACAATGAGCATGTTAAGTGGATGTAACCTTGAACGTACTTATGACTTTTAATATCAGCGATTCCATTTTTGAGGTATCCGAGTCTTTCAGCAGGCACGGCTCGACACAGTTTCCGAATGAGCATCTGTGCAGACTTGGCGACCCTCGGATGGAAGGCTACCGCGTCTATACCGCGCAGGATCAACGTGTATGTCTTCATGTGGTCTCCGCCGGGCGCGCGGAACGGAGGCTTGCCCACCAGCAGCTCGTGGATTAGTACCCCTAAAGCCCAGCAGTCCACAGCTCGGTCGTGACCCTGAAACCATTACAAAAGATTTAGTGGGATTTTGTATAAATTAATACAATAGGAACGCTTTGTTTTGTCACATCAACAAACCTTGTTTAGCACTATTTCTGGAGCTACGTATTCAGGCGTACCAGCGAAAGTCCATGTTTTGCTATTTGGTGAAATTCGTTTAGCAAATCCGAAGTCAACCTGTAAGGAAATATTCATACAGTTTACATGTCGTTGATGAGATGTCGCAGAATAATCGTCATTAAATAAAAACGTAAATATATGAGCAAATAAAATTATTTATACCAATTTAATGTATCCTTGTTTATCAAGCATTAAATTTTCAGGCTTGAGATCTCTGTAGATAATATCTTTGGAATGTAGATATTGGAATGCTTCGATGACGCAAGCTATCATGAAGCGAGCCATGTTCTCAGGGAAGTAGCGTTGTTTCTGCAGAATAGTCCACACGTCGCCGCCCAGCACCGGCTCCATCAGGAAGTAAATGTATTTATTGTCTTTAAATGTGCGATAAAGTCTGAAAAATAAACATTTTCAATTAATTATTGTATGATACCAATTTGATTTCAATAAACAATTAGGGTTTTTACATGGGCCAAAGTGTATATCACAACAGACGTAGGTACCTAATTAACTTATTTCAAGGAACAGTCACAAGATAAGCATAACATAGTGTTGACCTTTTGATACAGTGAATTATTGTTTCTTGTAAATTGTTTTTTTTTAGTCCCTAAGTGTTATGAATTTACGATTATTATGAATATTATTTAAATTATGCGAGAATAAGCAAGGTAATTATTTGCACTTATTCCAACTTCAGAAATGATAATGGTGTCTCCAGTGAACATCACCTTGCCCTGTATCTGTCACCGTGTTTATAAACACATCAGTTGTTATCAAACAAACCTGCAAATGAACGGGCTGTTGCATGACATCATGATGTGCTTCTCATTGTAGGCGTGTTCCTGCTGCTGTTGCTGCACCATGTCTATCTTCTTGAGACACTTGAGAGCAAACGTGAGCGACTTGTTGGGCATGTATTGCACCAGCTCAACCCGCCCGAACCCACCCACACCCATCGTGCCCACTATGTGCAGGTCCTTCAGTTCAACGAACTCGTATTCTGAAATGCATTGTCGAATCATTGTATTAAATGACTAAACGATTTCGTGCTAAATAATGTTAATCTGGGTCAATAGATAAATCCGTCGCTAATGCGCTTAATATGTTTATCTTTATTTTGAAACATGTCTATATTCTCACAGAGGATTAGTTGCAAACAAAACAAGTCTATATTTATTTTCCTCCCATCCACTTTTGTTGAAAGTGGAATTTATTCTCAGAAGGATTAAGACATAGAGCAGTTCATGCTTTAATGCATTGTAATTTTAATTAAATGTTCTGATACCGGACAATGACTTGCAAGTTTAAATTAAGCTCACCGCTTTTAACTTGTGAGGTTTTCTTTTGTTGAGATGGTCGCGGTGCTACGTGCCGAATTTCCTTTAATTCATCCAAGTTGCCGAGCAGCTCCGAGAATGGTCTAGATAATAGAAAGAATATGTTGGTTACTTATCCCTTAACAAAGAATCACATGCACATTTTTCCTTCTGATGAAGAGTTTACCCTCGTTCTAGAGTGAGACATTCGACGCCGGGCGGCTCTGCGGTGACGGTCGCGAGTCTGCGGTCCTCATGCAGCAGCGCTTGCTCACCAAAGTACTGTCCACGGCGGAGTCGCCCGACCACCTGGTCCCCCCTCTCCCCCTCCCGCTTCGTGATCGTCACCGTGCCGCCGCGAATAATGTAGAATTTGTCACCTCGGTCTCCTTGCCGCACCACAGGAGTTCCCGCAGAAAAGAATTCCTGCAATTTAAACTCAATGAAATAACAACTTCGTTTGTGCAACTTTCAGTTACTTAAACACATTGGTAAATTGTATCATACCCTTTTAAGGAATTCGGAGATCTTTGCCAGTTCTATAGGATGAATGCCTTGGAGTAGCGGTACGGAGGCCAGGAAGCGCATGTTATCCTCTTGCTCCTGCCGGCCACTGCGTACCATGATCTTTTGGAAAACACGACGCTCTAACATCCACACCGTGGCCTCAGTTATACCTTAATTAAAGGAAATAATAACGAATAAGTATATTTTACGTTTCAAAATTGCTTTTTTCCTCAAAAAAAAGTACTACTTACATCGTATTGAGGCAAAACGTTTAGCTTTGTAAAGAATAGCGAGTTCACCAAATGCCTCTCCATGTCCGAAGGTTTTCACAACCTGGCCACCTTTGAGAACTTCAAATCGTCCATTTGCTGAAACAAATAGATGGCTGCCACTCTCGCCTTCCCTGATGATGAGGCTACCCGCGGGGAACTCTTGCCGACTCATTGCCTCCACCACCGCTGCAAGTCGTTCATCATCCATTAGGTTCCTTAGGAAGTCATTCGCCATAACAGCCTTACGTATTTGTTCTGCTGACCTAGAATAAAGATAATAGCCACTTATGACAACGATAGATAGGGATAATGTATTATGTGCTTACGTAGTATTTAAAGTATGTACGTAGGTAAACTGTCAAAATCCGTTTTTTTGTAAGATAGAGGAAGGTAAATTCCCGCCTGACCGGTTTCTTATCGATATTTATTATATTCATTTATGTTATAAACTTTTTGCTGTGCTTACTTTTCATCCTTTTCGTATTTGTCATACTGCAGGTCGGTGAGGCGCGAGGCATCGTGCGGTACGTGTGGCGCGATCACGCCGCTCTTGCGTCGCCCGCGCCGGTTGCGAGGATTCGCCTGCACTATCTCTGAAATAGTTGCACGTGCAGCGCTGCTAATTCGCCCATCGAAATTAAAATCTACATCAGAATCTTTACTATATCTCGTATTTCGACTCTGTACGCTCATATGACTTGTCTTCTTGTCATCTCGATCCACATCCATTGGAACGCCATTATAGTTGCTACCATTACTGCTTGTGGGATTAACTTGCTCATGTTCAGTTCCATTCGGTAATTCCCCATTGCTACTGGAGTGGAATGTGTCAGTGAGACCATCGGGTATTATCTGAAAGTAAAACAAAATCAATTCACAAAAAGTTAATCTCACTTTGGTGTCATTTTAAACAAACCACCGATAAGTGACGTAAAAGTAGTGCAGTTCTTCAGTATTGTGCCACGCATGTCTTTGTTTCATTGTCATAATTTTAATATTATATATCACTTTAAAGGCTTAAACTTATAAAGGTCCTGGTGAGGTGGCATCTCAAATGTGAGTTTGGATTCATGTTCCGTCATTTAAGTACGCACTAATGCCCAAAAAAAACATATAACGTATTTTGAAAATACAAAAGATTTGTATGATTTGTAGTACCTAGTTATATTTTAACTTTATGTTAGGTTTTTCTTATATACAATTGACTAATCGTAAATAGTTTTAATAGATGAGACTGGAACATAAAATTTTTATTTTCGATTACAGCATCATCGTGTCGTAACGCAAATCTACATATGACCTCAGTTAGACTACATGCACATTGCAGACTAAGCTATTTTGAATGAAATTCGTTTTTTACATTCATCTTCATACTGATTGATGAGCCAGGATTTAGGCAATTCATAAGGCCTCATTTACGGAGACGCGGGGCGTCTCGCGTGGCGTCTCGCGGCGCGTCGGTTAGTTCTGTTTACGGTGGGGCGGCGCGTGAAGCGGCATGCATCATCGCACGCGTAAACACAAACTTATAGCAATATACGACCATGTTCATAGAGAAGCGAGACGGGAAGCGTGGCGGTGCCCGCTCGCCTCGATCAAATCGACTAGTTTCATGTTGCCGAGAGATGGGAGGTTTCATATTATAATTGCCGCTGCGTGCACCGCCGCGTGGGACGCATCGGTGCCATTCGCGGGCTCGGCCGCAAAAAACGCCCTAATTCAAACAAACGTGTCTAAAATCGCTTCTCCGTAAACGCACTCATACAACGCCATATATTTGAATTCAGTGCGGGCCGCGCCGCTTAACGCAACGCGCGACGCCCCGCCCGTCTCCGTAAACGAGGCCTCAGTTTTTACCTTAAAAGCTCCTAACTTGATCCGACCTTTAAGAAAGCTACACCATTTTCGGATAACGTAACCTAAATTTTAGCCGGGTACAAGAATTATATTGCTCAGAATGCCGGAGCAGCTAGCCTTTACTAACATTATAATTGCAAATATTCTTTTACATACATTTTATTTGTAATCAATAACCTGTCGTTATTCGGTATACTTACTTCAGGGTTACGTCGTTATTCGGTTTTGGCGTAGATTATAGGCTAATCGTAGAGCCTACGCAAGGTTTTTAATTCGAAGTACGTAGTCTTTACGTAGGATTCGTCGTAGTCTAATCGTAGTGCCTAGCGCGTTATGCAGTAGATCGTAGGCCAGTTGTAGTGCCTACGCAAGGTCTGTCGTAGTTCGTAGGGCCTACGCACGAATGTCATAGTTCGTAGGCTAATCGTAGTGCCTACGAAAAAATGTCGTAGTTCGTAGGCTTTTCGTAGTGCCTACGCACAAATGTCGTAGTTCGTAGGCTATTCGTACTACCTACGCAAAAATGTCGTAGTTCGTAGGCTATTCGTAGTGTCTACGCCAAAATGTCGTACTTCGTAGGCTATTCGTAGTGCCTACGAAAAAATGTCGTAGTTCATAGGCTATTCGTAGTGCCTACGCACAAATGTCGTAGTTCGTAGGCTATCAGGGCGACTCATAGTAAGATTGAAGTTCTGTGTCATGCCATTTTATGGTCTACGTGACACAGTTCATGCAGCATTGAAATTGTTCAAAAAATTTTGCTAGATGTGATAGACAAAAAATCGTTAATTGGAAGTTCCTAAGAAGTAAGGGACTTGCTTAGGTATTAGTAATAGCTGTGCTATGGTATATTTTTGTAGGTAAATAAATATGTAATTCATGATCCACCCTTAATATTCTGTTGTTTATATATTTATTTACCTAATGTTCTATAGCTCACCCCAGATACGAAAAACCGAAATGCCTGGTTAGGCATTTCATACATCTTAACTGGCCTAATATGACGTAAATTAAACAATATGTACTTAAAATAACTTTCGACAACTGTCGAAAACAACGTCCAAAAGCCATTAATAAAAGTTAATCCTTATTATTTTTGATGATTTGATCGTTATCTGCCGTGATTCGTGTAACTTATCACAATTTTTTATCTCTAACATTTTGATTGTGTTTTAGTTATTCAAGATGGCATTCAGATAAGCATAAAATATTTTAAGTTTTGCTACACATTTTCATATTCAGCTACATTCTAGAATTAAGGCACTTGCACTTATTTTCGGCAATAACCACCTGTTCCTTTATACTAGACAACTGTGTATGTTCCTAATATTCAATTGCATTCGTCTTGGAGTTGTTTTAAGTTTTGAGAATTTGATCCCAAGGTACCTTTGGTAGATTGCACTGGATTTGAGATTTTTATGGCAGCATAATGTACCAAATACCGATTGTTCCTATACCAAAATGATTTATTGTAGGTGAATGTATGTATACGTTATATCAAATTATTTTAAGTCGGCAAACGTATATTTCAAAATATTATTATATAGAAGTAAATGTAAGAAAACACATTCTGATTTTATTCGACGTTGTTTTCATTAATAGCTACGCTGTTTTGTTTGGCCCTTGAAACTGCCAATCACGTAGTTTCGCTACAGCTTGCGGTATAACAAATTCGATTTCATGAATGTAAACACTAAAAGTAATACCGACATTTGAATTGGGATTATTATTTTCATTACCTTATTTGTTTTGTATAACTATAAACCTCACAATATATATATTTATTGCCTACTCCATTATAGCCAGTTTGTTACCTATGTAACTTCGTATTACCACGTAGTCATTTTCGTATAACCAACAATAGATTGATCTTATCTACTTGTATTTATATACTGAATAGGTACAGTAAAACAATCATAGTCTCAGCAGAACGTTAAAGTGAAATAAACGCCTAGCATAATACTCATTGAGAAGATGGTTCTATTATTACTTACGTATATTGTTGGACGGGGCTGTTCGGGATCTATCTCGGCAGGAACGGTAAACTTGTATCTCGCTCGAGAAGCCCATCTGAACGGTGGACACAACACCATTTTAGATAACTAGTATTTTATAAAGGAATGGCACTGACAGAGCGTTACATAGCACGAGATGCAAGCCGGTGTGGAGCGTCCGCGCCGTTTCTATACTGCTTCAACGACGCAACCGCAGCCCTTATCGCTCTTACCAGATAATCTCACCATTCCGATTGTTTTAATTATTTCACACTAAGGAATCATTACCTACTATTTGTTATCAGAGGGCCTTGCAATCTTATCAATATAACACGATTGTCACCCAATCAGCACTATTCACAAAATAACAATTAAATATTAAGGAAAACCTTTTCTCTATATTAGGAATTAATCAGGTTTGTGCTTTATGGAAAATAAAACAACTATTTTATACTATAATTTATTTATAACGTAAATGAGTACACAATGCCAAAGGCTTTTAAATGATTCACTTCATTCAATATTTTTCGATAGAAAAAAAAATATTTACAATTTAAGAGAAAATCAGCTTTGCAATCCATTAAAAATTGCCACACAAAAATTCGTATTTATAATTTACTTTAGGTATCACAAATCGTATATGAGGGGGCTCGCTGTGCACTTGGCTTGAAAATCCCAGGTAAATTAAAATTGAACTAGTATTCTTTACGTAGATCCGTGCATTAATAAAATGTGCAAAGTAGGTATCTATAAAATGTGCCAAACGGAAGACATTCATTATGTAACAAATCTATTGTAGTTTACATTAAACTTCAAAAACATTTTGTCAACATTATACTTACAATGTACAGATACAGGAATTGAGCACGGTATTGTAATAGTACTTCAAATACTGGGCGGCTGGCACAGCGCGCGACCGCCTGGCCGAGCGAGCCGAGCATCCCGAGCGAGCCGACCGGCCCGAGCGATCCGCGCGGTCCGAGCGAGCCGAGCGGCCCGAGCGAGCCGAGCCAGTCGCGCGCTGCTGCTCTGTGCTGCTGTAACGCACACTCAGTGCCTTCACTACAAGCTACTTACTAAACTCATCTTACTATGTCTTATTTACATTAATTCCTTATGACTTACGGCAGTTATAAATGTAACAACTGCTAACAAAAATATAATGTAAAGAATTGATGATGATAATTTCATAAACCGCAAACGAAGTCAGCAATAAGTATGCGTTACAGCACTTTAATGTGTAAGGGTTAATCAAAACTATTAAAATCATAGACGCGATGTATGACGATGCCGTGCGATACAATGAGTGACATTACGCGTCTACAACTTTAAAGTTTGACACTCGGGAGCTAACATTAACCCCGCTAATATCTGAATAATGTACAACACCAACTGAACAGCTTGTACGAGTGCAATTGACGAACAAGTGATACTTATTAACTCTGCTACTTTAACAATATGAACCCGAGGGAACAAGTGACGCACAACATGGCGGGACAGCCGCCGGTAACACTATGTACAGTCGACGGCACGGCCGGGCCGCGGTAGTTGCCTCGAGTGCCGCTAGAAAACGTCGCAACTACCTAACACCACTACTGATATGATTTATTATGCACAATATAACAATTCGCTTTAGATCTAATGAATACAGTATCGAAGCCGTCGATCGTATAAGTTGTGCACAGCATAAAACAAGAGAGTAGTATGAAACTTTAATTTAACATCTCATAAAAACCGAGAAACAAATCGCGTTACAAAATACATATCCTTAATTTTATGATTATAATATTTATACATTGTTCTTGATGTTATATTTTTTTTCAATCTTATTGTAGCACACTAACCATTTTGTCAGATATGTAATTTAAATTCTGATTTTTTCTCCAAGTAACAACAATTTGGCTTATATTATGTAACTTTATACAAAACTTAGGTATTTTGCTTTTGTGATTTATTAAATTACTTAGCATTTAAATCATACAAAAAAAAACTTAAAATAACATAATCAAAAATTATGTTAATTTTAGATGTCAAGCAAACAAGACGAGTTTTGATCAAAAATTGATTTAATTTACAGATTTCTACGATTTTACGATCAGGTTTGAAATCCATAATACAAACTTCAAAACAGGTCCTGTTGACTTGTAAAAATGATTAAAATAAAAATAAAAAAACTCACAAATGTTTGTGACTAATGATATAAAATACTAAAACTAAACAAAAAATCATCAAATAGAATCACATGTACTTTTTTCTGTACTCAGATACAAAATCTTGCATTAATCAGACAATTCCTACAAACCTAAGATATACTTAAAATAACGCATTCACGCATGAGTATTCAGCAATAAAGCACAAAATATTGTTCGAAGCTGCAACGAGACTACAATAACGTACGATAAACGTAAATATAACTTATAATATAAAGCCAGTGGCACTAAAAGGTGAGAGTAATAATCAGTATAAGGAAAATATGACACGAACTGCTTACTACATATCGCAGGAAAACGAAATAGAATACAATTGAGACAAAGATACGACAACTAATTCCGTAAATATCACATGAAACCTTTACGAGTAAGCACCTTTACTATTTTCATAAAAGATTGTGCGCGAAGACTAGAATTCTGCAAGACAAACAATAATAATGTCATGGAAATGCTACAAGTTGAGTTAGTTATTCTAATTGTGGTTACGAGATGATACGAGTGGGCGAACACATCACCTTAACATCTTTAATTAATTAAAGCTATGATCATCAGACGACAGGGAGCGCCGACTCCAGTCCCAACGTATTCGGTACTTCATCTCTACTCGCTACGTAAAGGTTTGACAAATAAACGGACAAAGCTCTAACACGTCGACCATACAGACGTCTGTAACGCGACGTGTACCATATTCCTTGGGAATTTACAACAACATGAGAAGATTGACAATCAACTATGAATTTATCAATTCAGATCTATATAGTTATGTATATAGTCATTGAACTACGTTAAGATTAAACTACTCTAGATGGCAAACATGTAGATATGTCCTTAGAGAAGATTACTTAGGATTAATGATTTATTAAACAAAATGAAGTAAAAAATAAAAGTCTGTAGGTTTGTTCGAGATATCTATCTACACCGCGACAAATAGATTCTGCAAGTTTTTCTCACTGAAAGACTATTAAATCTATCGAAAAGAGGTTATGTCATGTAACACTTCTCCGAATACGTATGAATCGATGGGTTTTTGTGCTTTGGTATAAACGTTGAGCGAATTCATAGATGTTACGATACTTTAAAATCCTAATGCAAACGTTAGATCTAAAATTTACAACTTCTAAAAGGGTTGGACCCGTATGCGTGTTTGTTCTATAAAATGAAAGTCCATACTTTAGACGAAAATATTAAAATAGCACTGTAAAAATAAGACATTGTTAAAAGACAATAGAATTATTGATTAAACATAACTACATACAAGGAGAAAATCTCAATGATATGTAAGAACTCGACGGAGTTCCCTTCTTCCCTTATAGACTACGGCTAAAGCGTTTCGCCTACATTCTGTAAAACATTAGCTTATTTATAAACTAGCAACCGATTATTCGATTTACAACTAAGCAGGACCACAAGTGAACACTCCGGACTCGCGCGGACTGACAACGGACTAAGCTTCAAGCGCTATCTATGTACAAACCAAAACGACACAATCTGTAGTTCTACCGAGCAGCAGCTCACTTATATCGTTATACACACTCGGATATTCACGTGTCGGTACGTTTGTGTAGGGCAATCTGTTGTCGCGAATGTGGACAATGTATAACTGAGGCGCTGTTCACGTTTAGCGGGGATAGCCTATAACTATGTCACATTAACTGTAAAGGGTACAAGGTAACTTTAGAAAAAATATAATACGTATGTGTAAAATAACAACCAAAAAACCGGCCAAGTGCGAGTCGGACTCGTGCACGAAGGGTTCCGTAAATTACAGTTAAATCAACCTATCTCAAAAACTATAAGAGATACTTTGATCAAACCAAAAATCGTTGAAAGAGTTAATTAGCATGCATCACCTCTATTTTTTTTAGAATTTTATACCCCGTAGTTATAAAAATAGAGGGGGGGGGACATACTTTTTACGACTTTGAGAGCTGATATCTCAAAAACCGTTCACTTTAAGAAAAATGTTTTTTAGAAAACTTTATATCATTTTAAAAGACCTTTCCATTGATACCCCACACGGGTATGTACATCGAAAAAAAAAATTTCATCCCTCAGTTACATGTATGGGGGGCCCCACCCCCAATTCTTTTTTTTACTATTTAGTGTCATATTTTTGTAGCGGTTCATACAACACATATTCCCATCAAATTTCATCACTGTAGTACTTATAGTTTCCGAGTAAATCGGCTGTGACAGACGGACAGACGGACAGACGGACAGACGGACATGACGAAACTATAAGGGTTCCGTTTTTGCCATTTTGGCTACGGAACCCTAAAAATGGCACCACATTAACATCGCACCAAATAACTTGTTAGTCCAAAATAGTTGTTCTAAAATTTCTATTGTCTTTGCAGTAGTTTTTGAATAGAACTTCATATATGAAACAGTTTTTAACAACTCTTTCGAGTTTACAAATCGAAAAGACTAATATATTATGTATTATGACTGAGAACTTCATTTTAGTTGACGAATATATTATTTAGAATAAGATCGCTGAATATGTAGTCAGGAAACAACATTTTGGATAATTGATTTAAAAAAAATATGGTGTGACCCAATAAAATGCGTTTCCCATTTAATATTTACAATTTTTATGATATGCAAGTGCAAAGCTCACTAAATATATCATCATTATGATAAATATTTCTTCTATTGTCAATGATACAAGTGTAACATCTACACTAAACAGTACGGTATACTCTAATCGTAAGATGAATTCACTTCTGAGTAATTAGTTAAATTATAGTAAACTCTTAGAATATCTAAATAGAACAAAAGCACTCACTTTAGCTGCTCGCACTTGTATAGCATTAGGTACACAAATAATTTATAATTAGTTTGAACTTAATAAAGTATTTGTGTTAGAATTTTTAATGACTTTGGTATTTCATAAGTAGTGCGGGCGCGGCGGCGACTCCACGACGCTCGCTCATTACTTCATTACTCCACTACCCAAGCTTAGACACTTATACGGTAGTCGGCTAGCGTTATTATTGATCCTTAAATTTATGAAATATGTTTGTACGTTTACAAAGAGAGTTCATTGTCATGTTAAGGTGAAGGTGACGAAGGTAATATTCGAGTTCATCGTTTTTGATCCACTGGCTTTAGTATGGCGCAAATCTGTTGTATCCACTTCTGTATACTGCAGTCTGCAAGCCAGAAATATCATTATCAGTATCATTATAGCAATCCATTATTACCGACGCGTTTCTTTTATTCTTCAGGATATCATTATTTGTAACAACTAGGAACCTTAAGTGTAGCTTCAGATAGTAATAAAATTGCGTTAAAAAAATCCTCTTCTTTTGGTCACTGAAAATCTAAAATAAAAGAATATTATAGAGATCTTACCCCGTAACCCGACACTGGTCCAATACCGTGGCCCAAATAAGGATCTGCGTATTCTCTGCCGTACCTGAAACGTGCAAGGTGTGTCACTACATCAACATTGTTATAAACTGCACTTTCTACACCAAAATATGCAACAATTTGCTCCGTACTCCGTGTTGCGTAAAAAAATATAATTTTGCAAATAATACCGTAACTAATATTTATTATCGAACCTCCCAGTGAAGAAGCAAAATAGCCTCGAACGTAAGTATTTACAACGCAAAACACCGGGCCAAAATCATTGTGATTTTTTATAACATCTCATTTTTAAGGCGGGTCTACGCTAGACGAACCGAGCACGAGCGAAGCACAAGCGGAGCCGTTCTCGGCTTGTCGTTCGCAGCCTCAAATGTGGACGTGTAACCACAGATTATATAATAGTTACTACGTAACAGATAAATCACTCCATACAAAAAGGTCCATACCTACTGTTATAAGCACCTACAAGTTCCCCAACTACCTACAAATTCCTAGCTGCGTTATAAAATGAACCTTAAAAGCTCGAGCGCTTGATTGTTATTCCAATGCGATAGCGCACAGTTCAGTGACCGCAACCGTGCCGTGGCCGTGCTTAGGGTTGCTTCTTACAATTAATTAATATTTAAGTAGGAAAACAAAGTTACGCTTATTTTAAGATAGCCTTTTTTAAAACTGAGTTTTTAAATAAAAAGTAATATCAATAATATTTTTCTTTAGTTAACTATTGTATTGCCAACTAAAATGGAGTGTGGGTACATATTACTAAATCCTACTTATATTATAAATGTGAAAGTTTGTGAGAATGTATGGATGTATGTTTGTTATTCAATCACGCAAAAACGGCTGGACCGATTTGATTGAAACTTGGTATGTAGATAGGTGATACCCTGGATTAACACATAGGCTACGTTTTATCAACACACCACTCGGGCGAAGCCGCTGGCGGAAGCTAGTATTAACTAATACGTAAGCATAGGTAAATATACTTAAGTAAAGCTTTCGTCAAAATCAAAGGCGGTTTCCAACTATTTTTTGAGCACAAGTGCCATACCCCATATGGTACAATTCCGTCGAGTGTTGATACATACCTAAAATTGGTTTCTGCGTAGCGACACGCGTAATGTTCCGAGTCGTCATTAAGTTGGACCAGAACTATACCTACTTACACTCGAGATGTGTTTTGAGCTACAAAACTCACAATACAGTTCATATAACTAAGTAGGTATCTAAAGTAAAATAAGTACCTAATGATCTCTGTTGTTAAAATCATAAAGTAGATAAGTATTAATTTATTTAAAAAAAAATAGAATTACTAGATAAGTTCATAAATAGAAAATGTTTCTAAATCTTACAATAGTCGCATATAAACCAACACAACTCAAAATAATCCATCAGTTTGTTAGGTAGCTTAAAAAACCTAATAAAAACCAACAGCATAACATGCCACGAAATAAAAATAATAATATTGGAACGCGCGCGGCGCGTGTGACTATTGAAAGCCCTGAGCCGCGTGGGGCTACCGGTAACCCAGCGAGCGGTAGGCATTTATCGCTCGCAAGTACGTCGAGTGACAGAGGCCTGGTATAACGAACCTAGAACGATCACTGTTAGCAAATCCCTTTGTGTTCGTCAAGAATCGACAACAGGCGGAACGCAGACGAGCACGAACGAAATGCTCGCAGCGCGCTCGACTTGTAATTTGGTCCACACTAGACGAATTGTGTTCGGCTCGTGCTCGGCTCTTCTAGCGTAGACGTAGCTTTACAAGTATCTTTGAGGCTCGAATAATTACTTCGTGTTTTCTTGGTAAGAAAATAATAAAACAAACCGAAATTAATAGCAACACATAAATAAGTAATTTATACCAACTTTAGAAGCATACTAAGTATAAATTACATTTTGACTGATAAATTTAAAGTTGGTAATAATTATAATCGATAGGTAGGTACAGTTAGTGTGGAGTGGTAACTCGTAAGTGTTAGTTAAGTGGGTAAAGCGTTGTATTTACATGAGCGACATCAAAGTGTTGGAGGTGGACGTGGGTACTGACGTGGCAGCGAGCGGCGCGAGCGCGGGCGCGGGCGCGGCGCTGACGGCGGCGGCGGCGGCGCGTGCTGCGGCGCCGTAGTTAGCGGCCGCCGCCGCCGCCGCCGCGTGCTGCGCCGACGTCAGCGGCGACTTCAGCAGGGGCGCGGCCGCCGCTGCTGCTGCTGCTGCCGCCTGCAACAACAACACATCAGGGACCCGCTCACACCACTCTCCCGACGACAAACATCGTACAAGAACAGAGAGCCCACAAAGGCACCGTATGGAACGATCACCTCACTGTCTCCGTCGAGGACCTCTCACCGGTCTGTCTTCGGGCGCATTGTTTCGCTTGTGTTATCTTACCGTGTCAAGTCCACTGACGACATAATGAAATAAAGATGAATTTCCCTGGCACATTGAGTAGCGTTCTGCGTAGCCACAAGTTGAAAGCGAAAACGATGCAGAAAATAGGTACTACATATAAGAAAAAGATGGTGCACGTTTGTAAATACTATATATTTACATTAAAATTGATTAACATGCAACTCGGCTGGCACACGTTTCTATGAAGTTGAACGTTATATTTTCTGCACAAACCATCGATTTCAGTAATCGATTTTCAAATGAGATGCAGACGAGTAATGTTAATGTGGGCGATGAACATGGACATGCATTTAAAGAGACAATTATGACGGAATCGATACAAACTAAATCAAAACGTCGATATAGTTCTAAATCTATCTACTTATTATTCGGTGAGTGTTAGTGTACTTAATATTGCAATACATTTGTGGGCTCAATGTTCTACTCGCAGCATGGTATTAGCATCTGATAGATCAACGTACAGCCTCAACATATGCCTAAAACTAAATCACCCACCACAATACCAACGAACAAGGATAAACTCAACAGAAAGCAAACCGCACGGGCCGACCGCGGCCGCGCGAGTGCCAAGTCCATCTGGTTACCACAAACACAATGTGCACCCTGCATTACGGTGGATTACCAACCAATAGGACCATACGAATATAATAAAGGAGCAAACAAAATCCCAGCACTCACTCCATGATGGATATCGAACTTATACTAGCGTGGTGGAACATGAATCAGGAAGCGATAGAGGTACGGACACAGTCGCGTATCGAGCGAAACTGAACTGTAAAGGCGTGACGTTACCTCGGCTGCCGGCTTCGCGGCCTGTAACAACACACGCACGTCACCACCGCTACCCTCACTCACTCCACTACTTGCCAGAACACTCAGTACTCTGTTTACTCAGTACACTCGATTAATATCAAATATGTATTCATTAATGGGACTCACATTTAAATATCAAATAAAAGTTTTTTTTAATTACCTGAAGTCTGTAGTTGGAGTCAGCCGTCGCTGCCGCAGCTAGGAACGGGTCGTAATAGACACTGCGAAGTAGAACAACACAAAACGTATAGTAAATTCATATACTCTCACGTTTATGATATTGCAAAAATATTTCATTTCAATGATTACTATTTTAGTTTAAAATTGAAATGGAAACTATTCGATTGTAACAATTCAAATATAATTGGATTAATAGAATAGCTAATCTACTTAGTGCAACGAAAAATAATGTTATTTAAGTGCTATTAGTGCAGAGACAATATTAAAGAAGATACCAGATACTGTCATCTACTGGTAGTTGACTAATCAACACGATATTACAACGGTGGGATAAGCACTAATAGTTATCTATAAGCTCAGCAAACAACCAGTTACAACTATTAACGTGATAATGTTAGTTACACATTTACAAGTACGCGTTGTGCTGGTGATGTTAAATAATTAATAAGGAATAATAACTCATACCAAAATTAGATGATTCGGGGAATAGGGATTAGGGTATATCAGGGAGCTTGGAAGAGGCTTGCATCCTGTGGTACGAAAAAACGGTCTAATTTCATTCAGTATCTTTTTAAAACATACATAGATGCATTATTTCTGCCTTTGATAACATCATATGCTTATTGGTAGTGCTTATTTTTATAGGTATTTTGTAAGGTAGCATCGCTTTAACACAATTCTTTTAAGGTATAATTCCATCGCACGAGTCTGTGGCGTCCGTCGTGGGCGGCACCATATTGTAACTATTGACGCTTCGGCCGCGCGCGTCTGTCAACCGCATGCGACAGACGCATGGGACGGAATCGGAATCCTAGCTAACCGTCAAAACATTATCCTTTTGACTAAAATATACCTAGCAGATGAGATAATACCGTACAGTGTATGTATACGTACTTTAAAAAAAGATACTGCGAATGACACCCAAACTATCACGAGAAGTGTATCAATATCCTTACGTTTGATTCGAGCTTATTGGGTTTTGTTTTGAATGAACACTTTCTATTGATTTTTTGAAATGTATTTAATTGGTGGTGTAGAGTGTAGACGGGAGAGCGGGAGACGGATAGGCGGGCGGAGCGGTGCAGTACTCACGGCGCGTAGGCGTGCATCGAGGAGGCGTAGGCGGCGGCGCGGTTGAGCACGGCGTGCTCTAGCGCGTGCGGCGCGGCGTGCGCGGCGAGCGGCGGCGCGGCGCGCGGCTCGCGGCGCAGCGCGGCTACATGCAACACACAGCGTGGACAGGGGGACATGCGTTACCTGCGGCGCTGCGCGGCGCGCGGGGCCAGCACGAGCGGCGGCGCGGGCGCGGCGGCCGGCGCGGCGCCCAGCCACGGCCACGTCACGCCCGACACCCGCAGCC